>NC_086446.1:118385838-118475838 GCF_028390025.1 Pseudophryne corroboree | reverse complement strand
ATGCCCCACATTAGTAATGCCCATAATATTGGGGGTCATTCCGAGTTGTTCGCTCGCAAGCTGCTTTTAGCAGCTTTGCACACGCTAAGCCGCCGCCTACTGGGAGTGAATCTTAGCATATTAAAATTGTGAACAAAAGATTAGCAGAATTGCGAATAGACACTTCTTAGCAGTTTCTGAGTAGCTCCAGACTTACTCGGCATCTGCGATCAGTTCAGTGCTTGTCGTTCCTGGTTTGACGTCACAAACACACCCAGCGTTCTCCCAGACACTCCTCCGTTTCTCCAGCCACTCCTGCGTTTTTCCCAGAAACGGTAGCGTTTTTTCGCACACACCCATAAAACGGCCAGTTTCTGCCCAGAAACACCCACTTCCTGTCAATCACATTACGATCACCAGAACGAAGAAAAAACCTCGTAATGCCGTGAGTAAAATTCCTAACTGCATAGCAAATTTACTTGGCGCAGTCGCACTGCGGACATTGCGCATGCGCATTAGCGACTATTCGCTCCGTTGCGACAAAAAAATAACGAGCGAACAACTCGGAATGACCCCCATTATTATTATTATTATCCTTTATTTATATGGCGCCACAAGGGTTCCGCAGCGCCCAATTACAGAGTACATATGCACATAATCAAAACAGGAAAACAGTGACTTACAGTTGATGACAATTTAGGACAAGTACAGGGTAACTAAGCATAACTACACCAGTAAATGACAGAAGTTCCAGGTGGCCAAAAAACTGCTTGATTTGGGCAGTTGAGGATTATTAAAGTAAGAAAAGGATAAGCACATGAGGGAAGAAGGCCCTACTCGTGAGAGCTTACAATCTAAGGGGAGGGGTAGACAGACAGGGGTGACACAGATGGGGTAAATAATACACATAATGCCACACAGTAATGCACCTTACACATATGCCCCACATTAGTAATGCCCATAATACACATAATGCCACACAGTAATGCACCTGACACATATGACCCACATTAATAATGCCCATAATAAACATAGGGGGTCATTCCGAGTTGTTCGCTCGCAAGCTGCTTTTAGCAGCTTTGCACACGCTAAGCCGCCGCCTACTGGGAGTGAATCTTAGCTTATCAAAATTGCGAACGAAAGATTCGCAATATTGCGAAAAGACTTCTCTGTGCAGTTTCTGAGTAGCTCGAGACTTACTCTGCCAGTGCGATCAGTTCAGTGCTTGTCGTTCCTGGTTTGACGTCACAAACACACCCAGCGTTCGCCCAGACACTCCTCCGTTTCTCCAGCCACTCCCGCGTTTTTCCCAGAAACGGTAGCGTTTTTTCACACACACCCATAAAACGGCCAGTTTCCGCCCAGAAACACCCACTTCCTGTCAATCACATTACGATCACCAGAACGAAGAAAAAACCTCGTAATGCCGTGAGTAAAAAACCTAACTGCATAGCAAATTTACTTGGCGCAGTCGCACTGCGGACATTGCGCATGCGCATTAGCGACTAATCGCTCCGTTGCGAGAAAAAAATAACGAGCGAACAACTCGGAATGACCCCCATAATTCCACACAATAATGCACCTGACACACATGCCCCACTTTAGTAATGCTAGTAGCTTTTTTTTAATAAAACTTATGACTGCGTTTTGTGAGATGGGGGTGGCAGGATGGGTGGGTGCGTGCTTGCGCTCGCACCCGTTAAAAGGGCACCCATACAAGGGATGTGACCTCACAGGGTATGACATCCTTTGCAAGCCTCACCCTTTATTTTTGCTTGCTCGTTGGAAGCAGATAGCAGCAATGTACAGATACTGCCATACTTGCTGGTTATACAAAAAGACCAGTATCAAACATGTAGCAACTGTCCATTCTCTTCATTGTTCAGTGTGTTTGCTGGTGTCTGTTACTCCTGGCAACTGCATGCCCTTTATTTTATGTTGTGGGAGCGGTATGCTCTGCCCTCCAGTCTGACATGTCCGAAAGTCACGCTGCACTGATGTTTCATATAGAAATAGTGCAACACAACTTACTGACCACGTTACAGTACTGGATGGCAGGGGAATTTTACGGCATGGACTGACTAGGAAATAAAGTGTGGGGAGAACAATACCCATGTTATGTCCCTGCAGACACCTAGGGTTTTCACAGGAATAAGGACACAGGATAGCAGGGTCCCCCTCCCCCATGTGCACAAGCAGTATAGGTGATGTCAGATTTATGTGAAGCAGTCTTCAATAATATACATGTGGTATCATAAGGAGCCATCCAGTAATAACTAGAGATGAGCGGGTTCGGTTCCTCGGAATCCGAACCCGCCCGAACTTCAGTTTTTTTTACACGGGGCCGAGCGACTCGGATCTTCCCGCCTTGCTCGGTTAACCCGAGCGCGCCCGAACGTCATCATCCCGCTGTCGGATTCTCGCGAGGCTCGGATTCTATCGCGAGACTCGGATTCTATATAAGGAGCCGCGCGTCGCCGCCATTTTCACACGTGCATTGAGATTGATAGGGAGAGGACGTGGCTGGCGTCCTCTCCGTTTAGAGTGACTAGTACTAGAGAGAGACACAAATTTTGGGGAGCATATAGGAGGAGTACTACTTGCTGCTGATAGTGTGACCAATAACCTTATATTGTCATTGAAAATGTCACATGTCCAGGAATTGCAGTTACCAGGCTTCTGCTGTCCTCTCAAAAGTCAGGGGCATTCAAGCATGTCGGGGGGAGTTTAACAAACTTTTAGGGACAGTGTGCAATCTATTTGACCAATGTAAATAGCAGTGCATACAAGTAGTGATTGAATACATTTGGAAAGAAACAGTCAGTTTACAGACTGTCCCTCCCAGCATGAGATACTGCAGGGACATGCTTGGATGCCCCTAGACATGCTTGGATGCCCTAGGCAAATGCCTAGCCTGCCTATAGCTAAGGCCAGCTCTGATGCCATGGCTGAGACTGCAGAAAGCCACAGTTAACAGAAACTATATGCCCCAGAATACATTGCATCAACTCAGACATTAGGTGGAGGGAGGACAGGAGTGACAATTGGAGGAGAGATACAAGCAAGGGTGCAGCCACTAGAAGTGGAGAAGAAGCCACTCAGAGGCACTGAAATTTCTATATTAGGGCCAGGCTCAGACTGGTGAGAGGGGAGTACAATGGTGACCCTTATACTGAGCCCTGAGATTCACGAGGAGCCCCTGCCCATCAGGAATTTTGGGAATCTAATTCATGTGCCTCCTTGCCTGTGGTGCTGCAGTATCAGGGGCGGATCCAGAAAAAAATTACAGGGGGGGGGGGGGCACCATAAGGGGCGTGGCTTCGTTGGAATGGGCGTGGCTTCGTTGGAATGGGCGTGGTATTGCAGGAAAAGACTACCTTATACCCCAGTTTTGCAAACTGCACGCCCAGACGTTGGCCACCACAGGAAAGAAAAATAATCCTGATTCATGCCCCTTACATTATTTGTCATTTTTCCTCCTTATAGTAATGCCCAGTATACATTATGCCACATACTGCAATGGCCCTTAGACATTATGCCACACACAATAATGCACATGACACAGTATGCACACACCGTAATGCCCCCGACACATTATGCCACACACCGTAATGCCCCCGACACATTATGCCACACACTATAATGCCTGTGACACATTATGACAGGAATTGCAATGCCCATTATACATTATGCTACACACTGCACTGCCCCTGATACATTATAGCACATACAATGTCTGTGACACATTATGACACACACTGCAATGTCCGTGATACATTATACCACACACTGCAATGCCCAATACATTATAGCACATACAATGCCTGTGACACATTATGCCACACACTGCAATGACCTTGAGACATTATACCACAATGCCCGTGATATAGTATACCATACACCGTAATGCCTGTGACACATACCGCAATGCCCGTTATACCCTATGCCACACACCGCAATGCCCGTTATATATTATGCCACACTGCAATGACCCTGAGACATTATACCACATACCACAATGCCCGTGATATAGTATACCGCACACCGTAATGCCTGACACATTATGACACACACCGCAATGTCCGTGATACATTATGCCACACACTGCAATGACCCTGAGACATTATACCACATATCACATTGCCAGCGATATAGTATACCATACACCGTAATGCCTGTGACACATTATGACACACACCGCAATGTCCGTGATACATTATGCCACACACTGTAATGCCCATTACACATTAAGTCCTACAGTAAGGCTTCTAATTACTTTTCAAATACCTGCTCGTTGTCAGGGGTTTCATGCACTGGGTGTCATGCTCGTTGCCAGGGGTTTCATGCTCTTGGTTCCATGCACGGTGCCAGGGGTTTTCATGCTCAGGGTGTCATGCTCGTTGCCAGGGGTTTCATGCACTGGGTGTCATGCTCGTTGCCAGGGGTTTCATGCACTGGGTGTCATGCTCGTTGCCAGGGGTTTCATGCACTGGGTGTCATGCTCGTTGCTAGGAGGTAGTCCTTGTTGCTAGGGCTGTGCTCCCAGTGCCACATATGTCCCCGGTTCCAGATATTCCCCCACGGTGCCAGGTACTCACATGCCCCCAGTGCCAAATATAGCCCCCCCCATGTGCCAGGTGCACATATACCCCCCCAGTGCCACATATGCCCCCAGTGCCAGATATCCCCCCCCCAGTGCTATATATGCCCCCAGTGCCACATATGCCCCAGTGCCAGATATTCCCCCCCAGTGCCACATATGCCCCCAGTGCCAGATATTCCCCCCCCAGTGCCACATATGCCCCCAGTGCCAGATATTCCCCCCCCAGTGCCATATATGCCCCCAGTGCCAGATATTCCCCCCAGTGCCATATATGCCCCCAGTGCCAGATATTCCCCCCAGTGCCATATATGTCCCCAGTGCCAGATATTCCCCCCCCCCCTCCCTGCCAAATATGCCCCCAGTGCCAGATATTCCCCCCCAGTGCCAGATATGCCCCCTCAGTGCGTCCCCCCCCCGCTTCCACCGCCGCCGCCGCCGCTCCCCCCGCTCCCCTGCTGTTAGGAGGGACACGGAGGGCACAGTGCACGCCTCCCTGTGTCCCTCCTGTGTCTCCGGCGGCCGCAGGTCACTCTAATAAAGGAAGTGCTCACGAACGGCACTTCCTTTATGAGACCCGCGACCGCCGGAGACCCAGGAGGGACACAGGGAGGCGTGCACTGTGCCCTCCGTGTCCCTCCTAACAGCAGCGGAGGAAACGAGACCGCAGACTGACATCTCGTCCGCATGTCAGTCTGCACTAAATCAGTGGCGCCCCCGCAGCCCCTCGCCCCCAAGCCACCGCGAGGGCTGCGGCGTGCGCACAAAATAAAATAAAAATACAAAAATCAACTAAAAATGACAGGGGGGGCACGTGCCTTGGTGCCCCCCCCCCCCTAAATCCGCCACTGTGCAGTATTCAGTAGTGCAAAAGAAGGAGTTGTGTTTTTTTTTGCCAGTGCAGCAGGCGTGAGATAATAATCACATCACGCCACAGGATGGCAGAGGAGCCATGAAGAGGAGAGAACCTGAAAGAGGCAGCTGGAGCAATAGAGACACAGGAGGATGGTGCTGAATACACAAGGCTGGGAAGAAACAGAGGGGTGGACGTAAGAAGTGGCATTATGGATATGAAGCGTTATCAGCAAGTATGAAGGAAAAGTGTGCCCAGGGACAGTGGCATTATGCGCCCCTGTCATTATCGGCCCTGCTATCTACTAGATAGCATGCCTATATGTGGCATATGTAGCACTGACCATTCTGACACCTGCAGTAATCGATATCCACAGCTGCAGGTGTCGTTGCCCATCCACCACAGCTGGGACAGAGCTGTCCCTGGCTGCAGAGGCTGCCGACTCTGGGCTGCAGGTGAGATCTTGCATGAGTAGCGAGGTCTTGTGCATGCCCAGCGTAGCAGGCCGGGGGGGGGGGAACGCAGAGGGAGGAGAGTCAAAGAGGGATGAGGTGTTCCACTAGTAATGTGAAATAACGCACTCTCTTAACGGTTCTAAGCACCACTCATTGTTACGTTCTTGGTGCTCTGAACAAAGAGGTGTAGTGTAGCAACTCCAAAGCACCAGAACGTGATGCTGAAGTAATGGCCAGGTGTGTAGTGATGGTAACCCCTAGCAACCTACCTCCGTTGTTTCACCCGCGTGGTCAGTTCACGCTTGCGAGACTATGGTTTCTTGGGCCTCCGGCAGCCGCGTTTGAAGGGCGGATTAGGTCTGCCCAACTCCGATGCCCCCAGGTCTTAATGTGAGAAAAGGCGTGAACCGAGACGGGATGATAACAAGGGGACCGCTAACTACACAAAACACAGAGCTAGGGGCTACTAAGAGACCTAAAACTAAACGTATATGTGGCACAGCCGCCAGGATAAACAGCAACAAAGGAAATGCTGTCCACACGCCGACACAATACTGTTGTGTACCGGCGGTGACAGCATATGCAGAACCTTCTGCAAAACACCAGTAACTAGTATAACAAAAGAATACAGCGGCCTAGGCCGACGGACGCGGCAAAGCCGCTACTCACGAAACCGGTACAAATACTGGCAAACAGACAGGAACCCCCAATGTAGCAGACACAGGCTCTCAGAACCGGAGGACATGCAGAATCCCAAACGACAGACCGGTGGACACCAAGAAGCCAGATACTCGATCAGGCACAGACAAAGCCACAGGACTTCTGGACAGGAATGCTTCAAGGCAGGATACTGGGTCAGACACTGGGTCAGACACTGGATCAGACACTGGATCAAGGCTGGAAGCAGCTAGACAGAAGCTCAGAAACTATCACCGGCGTCTGTGAAATGCACTGAGCCAGAATATAACAGGGAGCCCTAATTAATTATGTT
The DNA here is from genome assembly GCF_028390025.1 of Pseudophryne corroboree. Taxonomy (NCBI): domain Eukaryota; kingdom Metazoa; phylum Chordata; class Amphibia; order Anura; family Myobatrachidae; genus Pseudophryne; species Pseudophryne corroboree. The sequence goes on along the minus strand of NC_086446.1, from coordinate 118,468,960 downwards.
GTGCAGCTGCCCTGTTGCATGACTCCAAACTGACAAGATGCAATTAACAGACAGGTGAGGCCAAACACATGGAAACAGGCTGCAATTACACAGACTCACCACCGGCAGCAAACAAGAGTCTTCTAAACCAGAGCAAAGGGAAATCCGGACCTGCAAGAGAACTATAACATAAAATACATAAACGGAAAACAGGAATGAACCACTACCTGTGGTTCATAACAGTACCCTCTCCTTAAGGGTGGGCTCCGGACACCCCATGACACCCACGGGGAACAGAAACAGAAGTATAACATAAAATACAAAACAAGAATGAGCCACTGCGGTGGCTCATAACACTCATCACTTGCCCAGGCAGTGTTGCTTTGTCCCTCCCCTTTCTGCTCCTCACTTGGTCCCCAGTAGTGAATGTTCTCGGGCGCTCTACATGTTTCAATATGCAGAGAAACAACATCTGCCAACCAGGGCTGAATTTAGGGGTCAAGCCACCCCTAGGCATATTATTGGCCGCCCCCCACCATCATGTCTTTGCCCCCTTCATTTCGGGTGCCAGTCCGGATGACCTCGAGACCACCAAAGCAGACCCAACCTCGCACTACTACCAACTCCTGGACCACAATTTGTTGCCCATTGTCATACCCCCATCATTTGCTAAATAAAATACATAAAATCATCTGGCCCTTATCAGCCAGGTGTGCCGCCCCCCAGCAATTGCCGCCCATAGATATGTGCCTCACGTGCCTAGTGGAAAATCCCCTACTGATTACACTAGTATCTTCTGGTAACATTTCATCCCATATATAGGCCGCCATCCCCATCTCATTGAACAAGCTCCGGAAAAGCATTTATTTTACGGAATTTGCCTGTGTAACTATACGAAATCCAGAGATGACATGAGGCCCCCAAATATCTTCACAAGCTTGCGAAGAGATTCGCAGCAGTATTGTAATGGTTCATTCTTCCACTTAATAATGGGGATAATGACATGTGACCTCCTGCCCTGCAGAGTCCCACGCTTTGACACCCTCTTCACCACCAGAACCTGCATGCCTCAGTCCCTCCCCCCTGCTCACAGCCAGAGGATGCACTATGTAGTCCCGGCCACTCCAAGGTTTCCCCCTGTCCGTCTGTTCAGCGCCGCCCCACCTATGTGCACTCTCCCTCCGCCTCCTCCTTCTCTGTGCCTGCGCAGGAGCTCTAGGATCAGACAGAAGTCCCGCAGGATGCGAGCCACCTGGTTCGAGTGAGAGCCCGTGAGAGCCTCTGCGCTGCCAGTGACAGGACCCCAGCTGCAGCATGTGTACGCAGTCCCAGTAAAGGGAACCATCGCTACAGCTGGGATCCTCTCACTGGCAGCACAGCGGCTCTCATGGGCTCTCTCACTCACGCCAGGCGGGTCACAGCCCTGTGGGATTTCTTTCTGATCCTGTCATGAGGAGGATGGTTCGGGAGCTGCTTTTCCTTGCAGACCTAGTTACCCTTCAAGGTGAGAGTGGGCAGCAACTTTGCAATTGTAGGCTGCAAGCTGATGTCCCCCTGTAAGCTGTGCCACCGGCATGGGCGCTCGCCACTCGCTCCTCCTCTGCTGTCAATTCACCACTGCAGTGGCGAATTGACAACAGAGGAGGAGCGTGCGGTGATCGCCCGCGCCGTTTACAGGGGGACATCAATCTGGGGACATCAGCTTCTCTAATGGGAGGGGATTAGTATGCCGCCCCCAGCAGGTGCCGCCCCTAGGCACGTGCCTCACGTGGCTAGTGGGAAATCCGGCTCTGCTGCCAGCTCACAGCAGTATAATAGCAGACCCAAAGACCGAGGGTATGGCTCAGTCCTTAAATGGATTTGTGAGGAGTGTGGTACCATTGGTGCTGAGATGTGTGCCACATTTTGGCATTCCAGGTGATGCTCTGCAGAACTGTTGTGACATGCAGTTCTGCAACAGTTGTGTGACGGGGTGGGGCTTTTACCAAATCCCCTGAAAAAATTACTTCTGCTTTTCATTGTGGCATAATGTGGATTGGATCACTACAATGTGTTGTAATGTTGTTCGGGGGCACTGCAATGTGACATAATGTGTTTCTGGTGGCATAATATGTATAGGGTGCACCAGGGGCAGATTGGTATCGAAAAGCAGCCCAGGAAATTTATGGAAGCAGCCCTAATAGGAGTGGGGTCTGTTGAGGAGGTGGAGTCTGTCAAGTGGGTGGGATTACTGCTCAGAAGGCCTGATTAAATTTTAGGGGTGTGGCTTTGTGGGGGAAGGGGCATGGCCACATACTGGTGCCAATTCACATTACACCACACCACACAGTAGTGCTGCTTTTACACATTTCACCAGGTAGATCCTCCTATACACACTGTGCCAGGTAGAGCATGTTATACAAATTGTGCCAGATAGAGCACGTCTACACTTTGTGCCAGGTAGAGCATGGTATACACTTTGCGCCAGGCAGAGCACATTATACACATTGCACCAGGTAAAGCACATTATACACTTTGTGCCAGGCAGAGCACATTATACACATTGCACCAGGTAAAGCACATTATACACATTGCAGCAGGTAAAGCACATTATACTAGAGATGAGCGGATTCGGTTTTACTCGGTTTTACTCGGTTCTCAAAACCGAATCTTATTGGCTATCCAAAACACGTGACATCCGTGAGCCAATTAGATGCCGTTTTGAGAACCGAGTAAAACCGAGTAAAACCGAACCCGCTCATCTCTACATTATACACATTGCACCAGGTAAAGCACATTATACACTTTGTGCCAGGCAGAGCACATTATACACATTGCACCAGGTAAAGCACATTATACACATTGCAGCAGGTAAAGCACATTATACACATTGCACCAGATAGAGCATTGCACCAGGTAAAGCACATTATACATATTGCACCAGATAGAGCATTGCACCAGGTAAAGCACATTATACATATTGCACCAGGCAGAGCATGTTATACACATTGGCAATCTGCCGCTGCACAGGCTGACAGGCATTTTATCTGATGTTGCAGGGTGAAGGTTAGGCTCCAGGAAGGGTCAGGGTTAGGCTGCGGGGGGAGGTTAGGGTTAGGCTGAGGGGGGTGAGGTTAGGGTTAGGCTGTGAGAGGGGGAGGTTAGTGTTAGGCTGCAAGAGGGAAGGTTAGGGTTAGGCTGAGGGGGGGGAGCTTAGGGTTAGGCTGTGGGGGGAGGTTAGGGTTAGGCTGAGGGGTGGAGGTTAGGGTTAGCCTGCAGGGGGAGTGTTAGGCTGTGGGTGGGGAGGGTTAGGATAAGGGACTAGACTAAATTGCACACACAGTAGTAATAATGCCTTTTAAATACAGTATATTGTACACACAGTAGTAACATCCCATGCACATTTATCAGCGCTGCCACTGTGCCACACAGTAGTGCCCTGTCACTGCCTCACCCTCCCTCCCTATTGTCAAAGTCTAAAAATATCATGCTGCACGTTTCCATATATTAACCCCATGCGCTTGCCCGCTGCACGTGCACATTCTCTCCCGTGCGTGCGCATATTCGCAGTTGCGTGATGGCGCCTCCACGGTCGTGCGCTCAGGCGCGTGGTATGTGCATTTACAGTAGAGTTTGTGTGAGTCTGGTGGGCGACTCGATCGTTACATAGTTAATCCGAATAGTATGTTTTATAGGTAATGGTCCCCTTAATAATAACTGTAAGTTTGTTTAGTATAACTGGTTCATGAACAAAGGAATTCCTCTTTGCATGATACGAAGGGTCAGATAGGGTCTGAGCGATGGTGTTTGGTACCTAACCGAAGAGTATTTTATTAGAAACAATCCGGTGCTGGTTAGGTAGAGATTAATTGCTCCTGCGTATAGTTATGTCTATAAATAGTTTCTGGACATTTACTGTATTTGCGGTTCATTGTCCATGTGGTGGGAATCCTGAGATTCCCTCCCACCTGAGCAGTCTGGAATAGTCACAGCCCACCTGTTCAAACAAACCTATGACCTTTTGTTGTAATGTGAAGACAGATTCCTGTGTCCAATGAACAATGAGATATAGGTCCCTTTGTAGTGTACTGTATGCAGTGTATATAAGGAACAGCCAGACTGGACCAGCTCAGTCTACTCTCCACAAAAGGTTTTCATCATTGACTAACTAGGGAGCTGGTGACCAGGACTGCGCAGCGATCATTCCCCAGTGTGTAAGTTCTCTCTGTGACCACCTTATTCTCTGACTGTATTTTGCCACGTTCTCTCTCTCTCTCTGTTATGCTAGCCATACATCAGGAAGATATCGTTCCAACCAGCCAACTAGTTGGCTGGTTGGAACGATAATCTGGCAGTGTGTGGGAGCAAACGATGATCAGCCGTTTGCTCCCACACCCTAGAAAACGGCCAGAAACGGTCTGTCCAACTAGTTGGGAAAATCAAACTTGTTTGATTTTCCCAACTAATCGTTCAGGTGTAGGGAGAACTGAACGATAAGTAGGCGGACACTGGCCAGCAGTGTCCACCTACTTCTGTCACCATCACTGCCTGCTGGGCAGCACTGTGGACCATGAGCCGGGCGGAGGTTCAGGGGCAGCTGCGGCAGTACATCGCTGCTGCCGGGCTGCCCCTGTCACAACGGGACCCTCAGCAGCGGCGGCGGAGCGGGAGGAGGACCAGGGGCAGCTACGGCAGTACATCGCTGCTGCCGGGCTGCCCCTGTCACAACGGGACCCTCAGCAGCGGCGGCGGAGCGGGAGGAGGACCAGGGGCAGCTACGGCAGTACATCACTGCTGCCGGGCTGCCCCTGTCGCAACGGGACCCTCAGCAGCGGCGGCGGAGCGGGAGGAGGACCAGGGGCAGCTACGGCAGTACATCGCTGCTGCCGGGCTGCCCCTGTCACAACAGACCACAGGCAGTGGTAGCGGAGGACACCCAGCAGCGGCACCCTTCCCGCGATACCCCATGATCGCGGCGCCCCCCGCACCCCACCCATGATTGCTGCACCCCCGCACGCCACCCCCGATCACTGGCACCCCACCTGCGGTTGCGGCACCCCACCCGCGATCGCGGCACCCCCCGCACCCCACCCGCGATCGCGGCACCCCCGCAGTTTACCCGCAATCGCGTCAACCCCCGCAGCTTACCCGCGATCGCGGCACCCCCCGCATATCACCCGCAATTGTGGCACCCACTCATATCACCCGCAATCGCGGGACCTCTTGCTCCCCTCCTGCAGTCACTGCCCCCCAAGATCGCAGCACCCCTTACCGCTCACCACCACCAGGGCCAGCTCCAGCCCGCACCGGTAATTCAGCCCCCCCCCCACCCCGCCCGCCCGCCAGGGTGTCTCTGCATTCGTGGAAAGGGGTCCCATGTGTAAACATGGGACCCCTTTCAGTCCGTTTGGTCCGGGTGTTCGGTTTGTTGTTTTGCCAAGTACGTGGATTATAATCTGGACCCTGGATCAGGTGAGTATAATTATCTTTTATTTTCAGGTACCCGTGGATTCTACTTGGAGAAGAGGACCGACTGCTTCGTGTCAACATAGGTAAGTATGTGTGTGTCGACATGTGTGAAATAAATTTTTACTGTCACGGTGTGTGTCTCCTGTTTGTATTTGGGTATTTTTTTTCCATTAGAACTACAGGTACCAGCAGGCCCGTTTTTCTCCCGCATGCTGGTACTTGTGGTTCTCCAAGTACCAGCTTGCGGGGGAGGCTTGCTGGGACTTGTAGTACTACTGGAAAAAACAATATTCTTTCAATTTTCTCAAGGCTATCAGCCCCCCATCTGCAGCCTTTGGATGGGGGGGACAGCCTCGGGCTTCACCCCTGGCCCTTGGGTGGCTGGGGGGAAGGACCCCTTGATTGAAGGGGTCCCCACTCCCCCAGGGTACCCCGGCCAGGGGTGACTAGTTGGATATTTAATGCCACGGCCGCAGGGCACTGTATAAAAGTGACCCCCGGCTGTGGCATTATCTGTCCAGCTAGTGGAGCCCGATGCTGGTGTAAAAAATACGGGGACCCCTACTCTTTTTGTCCCCCGTATTTTTTGCACCAGCACCAGGCGCAGAGCCCGGTGCTGGTTTTAAAAATATGGGGGATCCCCTGTCCGTTTTTCCCACGGATTTTTAGAACCAGGACCAGCTCGAAGAGCCCGAGGCTGGTTATGCTTTGGAGGGGGTACCCCACGCAATTTTTTTCCGGGTTTTTCCCATTCCATTTAAAAAAATAATAATAATAATAATAATCTTTTTCAAAATATACAAATAATACTTGTGCCTCCAAAAAAGACAAACCAAGTACCTAATCCCTTCTAATATAAATAGATATGCTATTACCCCCCAAAAAAAACACCAAAAAAACATGTTTTTTTTTAATTTTTATTAGATTCCGCCAGCAAAGTGTGGCGGATTGAAAATGACCGAAACTGAAACGTTAAGCTGTCAGAACAGGGTCACGTATGTTCTTGATTTTTGAAAAGTCCTAGAGTGCCGCCTCTCATTTGTGATATGTTTGCTTTTTGAAGCTCAGGAGGGCACCAGGCAAGCTGTACATTTTACTACATTGGGAGTGCCGAATATCTACATCTGGTATATATATATATATATATATATATATATATATATATATATATATAATTTGCCTTGGCAGCCCAACCATGCTGGTATCCATAGTTCAGTATAAAAATAAGTAAATCTAATAAATGTATGGTGGTGAAAGAAAAGCCCAGTTTCACTGAAAAAAAGACAATTCTGCATGTTTTGAAATGAAAAAAACAAAACAAAACTGAAGAACTGTAGGAAGGCACTGTCCGCCTACTTCGGTGACATCACAAGTTGGACAGAAGTTGGAAGGTTGGTTGGTCTGATGAAAAGTTGGTTAGATGTGTGGAGCACTGGTAAAAAGTTGGTGAGATGTATGGGGCACTGTTTTAGTTGAACAGACAAGTTGGATGGTTGGAAGTTTGGAGTGTTGGAGAAAAGTTGGTCTGATGTATGGCTAGCTTTAGTGTTAGGATTGTGACGCTATTGTATATTTATGTGTAGTTATTCTGTTAGATATTGATGTTAGCCTGTAGTGTATAAGATGTTAACTGTATTTTCCCTTTTTACATAACTAAATCTCGTTAGTAAAGGTTTTGGAACCTTAGCAAGGTATTGTGTGTTTATTACATTGCTGAGGGTATTTGGAGCGTCTCAATCGCTCAAGCAGCTTTTATATTAACAAGGTTAAGAAGGTCTATAAGCAGTACATTATTACAGTGTTACAGTACCAAGGTATACAGTGTGAACATATTCTGTGTTTAAAGTTTATAAAGGTTACTGTCTATGTGTACGCTCGCTGTGTGTATTCCGTACACCCAGCGTAGCGTGTGTACGTAATTTGCATACCACGTGCGAGGCCTTCATACGCAAATAGCGTACGGAGTGCGTATCACATGCACGTGGTTTAGCGGCCATTACGGCTACACGGTATTAGTATATAGCTAATGTTAAAAGGTAGATAACTGACTCTATCAATTGGGGGCAAGTCCGGTCCACCTCATATCCGCAGTCAGGCGAAAACGCACAGACTTTATCGATCAGCAAAGGGAGGAAAGGTAGTATCTTGTAGTGCTGATCAGATGAGAGTCTGCGTCTGATTCTTTTGGTTTGTAGGGATGCTGGTGGAATCCAAAGAAGGTAGGAACATTAAGCTATTGTCTTTTTAAATCTGTTTTTTATTTCTATTTGGTGCCAACTGCACACGCAGATTGGATTGCTTGTCTGTTTAAATAGGTTTAAAAGTATTTTTGGTCGCTCTGCATGGCTTGATAGTTTTATTTTTAGCTCAGGCCTAGAATAACTGTAGGGGCTGAAATGATGATTTTCTTTGTGACAAAAGAAGCCGCATGGTCTGTCCTCCATTTTGTGTAAACCTCATGGATGTGGAAGGGGGGAGGAGCAGCGGCCATTTTGGGAAGGTCAGATTTTTTTTTCTGAATGGCTGATTTTCAGTTGACTCGGGAAATAATCAGCCATCCATTGTCAAAAAGAAATCATCATTTAATGAGTTTTTAATGCATTTATTTAATCCATATCATAGTCAATCATAAGTGGTTCAGATAGAGTTTAATATAAGTTAATAGTAAGATGAATATTTGATTTAGGAAATACACAAATAAAACAAAGTTGTGGTTTTTTTTTTCTCTTTCTCCCTTCAAGAGCCTGTTTAACTCTGCTACTTGTGAGATGGGCCATTGAAATGCAAATGAACCTGTGTAACTGGGTTTTGTTTTTTTTCTCTCCCAGCAGTGAAAGAAATCGCCTTCACAGATAGTTAAAAAGCACATTCATATGCAAATTAGAAGCACTGAATAAGGACTCATATATGTAATAGTGATTAGTACATATATGTAATATCTATATGTGCGTGCTTACATCAATGTATGTTATTAGATGAATTTAGAATTGCATTTTCATCTGTGTATTTTCACATATTCACTTTCCTGTTTGCCATTTATAATTGATAACGTGCTGAGAAAGATTTGTTGCTATTGGTAGTTAAAGTAAAAATAATACGTTAAGGAGTAATTTGTAAAACACGCACACGGCTTTGCCTAAAGATACAAGGAAAGATCTGTGTGGTGCTCGGTAGATGATTACAGTTAAAGATCATTTACATTGATATAAACGTGTTAGTTGTATTTCTGTGGATATATCTGACCTGCGTACACGTGTCTCTAACAAAGGGCAGAACTAGCGTACGCGACGCAAGGGCCGACGCACGGAGCGTATATTACGCAACGGAGCGTCTGGGTACGCCCACGTAATACAAATCACACGATAGTATTGTTTTAGTAGGCGATACGGAGGCAACGCGATAATAGCGCAAGTCAATCTCAGTGTCCAAAATTTTAATCTAATAGATCCTTCTCTAGTTGCAACTCCTCTGGGACTAGACTGCGATACTGAATGAAAGGGATTTCTGTACAGAAACGAAAGTAAAGAGTATATGAGGTGAAAGAGTGTGTAAATATAAGTATTTTCTCATTTTTGGTTGGAACGTAGAAGTCGAGTTCTCGTGAGGACAGCCGCGAAAGTGACGGCGCGTGGTGGCTTGGGAGGCATCCCTTGTTAAATATTGAAATTAGAGCATTAGAGTATAGCAGACCAGGAGGTCTACTGTAGACACAGACCAGGAGGTCACGGACCAGGAGGTCCAGGTACAGCAGACTAGGTAGTCCGCTATAGATAGAGTCAAGAAGCACAACCACAGGAGGGTTGGTGCAGTACCCATATAGGCCATCAAGCTCTGGCTGAAGGAATTCGCAGCCACAATTTTCGATTCCGCTGGTCGTTCCGCACATAAGATTAGTTGCTTGTGTGCAGTACGATTGTACCGCATGTAATTGTGTGCATTAGTTTGTAATTTGACCCAGTACCGTTTGTGTACGCTAGAGGGGTCATAAACGCTATTTGTACATTCTAACGTGATTTGTGTAATTTTTTTATTTTAAGGGAGATTCGATGGTCACTCGGGAATTCTCTAACAACCAATAGTTACTGGGAAGGGTAAGTGCTCTTCGGATCACACCCACATGTTCCAGTAAATAGAGGTTCAGGTCGCAGGGGCCCTGGGTTGAGTACGCCAGCGCTAGGGCAGCGTGTGGGCGTATTGGTCGACGTGGGCGAGTGTGTGAAGGTACTCGGTAAACTTTCACCGTCAGCCTACCCCGGACATCTTGGTTTTTGTAAGGGTTCGCTGAAGACCCTGATTTGAAGGTCAGAGGTAGTGAAAGCAACACCTGCAAAGATGGGGGCCAGTTGTTCAGGTAGGGGGCGATCAACCTTGGTTCCGGTTGATTTAGTAAACCGGCCCATAAGGTCGGCAAGGATAACGTGTACTACAGACCAGGAGGTCCGAAATGTATCACAAGCAAAGGTATTATTCAATGAATGGGAAAGAATGACTGTGCATGACGGGGAAAAGTTCCCACGAGTAGGCAGTTTTAGCCCCAAGGTGTCACAAAATCTAAGGAGAAGGATATGTCTCATTAAATCTGCAAAGAAACGAATCCGACATTATGATTGTTTACAGTTATGGCAACAGGAAGGTGAAATACAAGGAGGATTAGCTTACACAGCTGACTCTCACATTTTGGTAAGAAAAATATGGCAACAAGAGAGAAGGTGGTTACAGAGAGTGGCACACTGGTGTATGATAAACATGCACTTAGCAACTGTATTATTGATGATAAGAATAATTGTAACGAATGTAACAATGTTAAATGTACAACTGTTAACCCATGCAAGTTGCACCCCATGTTAAACTTCCCTCAGGATTACCAGCAAGAAAGTGAGCCCAGCACGATGTCGGCACCTTTTCCAGCAGCCATCATACAAGACATCCAGGTGGATGCGACCAAATCGGTAAAGGCAGTAATCAAACCCCCTAACGGAGGGTCAGGTGAGGTCGTGTCCACAGGTACGTACGGTGTTATATATCACGCACAAACAAATGTACCTCATATTGTAGAGCCAACACAAGATGATGTAGTTGAATTTAATTCTGTCAGGGTGATCACAGTCCCCAATGGGAAGACTGACGCTCAGGGAATCATTCCCGTCAGGGACAGTGCAATGCGCCGTCCCTGGTCCCGGATGGAATTGAGAGCAATTATGTCTGAATTCCCTGATCCTAGGAAAGATCTAGTTGCATGTCAGAGGTTTATTAAAGAACTAGGAAACTCCACAGAACCCACCAACAAAGGTTGGTGGACAGTGCTGAGGGCATGTTTGTCCTCCAGTGTTGACCCTGTGAAATTTATTACTGATTGTAAATTAGCCACAGAAGTACCTCAAACGGAGGAACACAATCATGAATGTATTAAGCAGATCAACCGACAGTTAGGAGTATATTTCCCTGCCGTTGTCGAGTGGAAAAAAAATCTTCTCCATAAGACAAAAAGAAGGGGGAAGTACTTCTAATTATTTCAATCGAGCACTGCAAGTAATGGCTAGAGACACTGGGATCACGGACATTGAGAAAAATGTGAATCATAGAGAAGTAGCTGTGTCCATATTAATGGACGGCTTAAAAGACACACTAAGAATCAGGGTACAAACCTCTCTACCTAACTGGAGAGGTATCTCGGTGGCTGTTTTGAGAGAGTCTGCTATTGACCATAAATGGAACATCAAAAGACACCTGGAGTCACAGGGCAGTAAGCAAATGACCATCAGTAGACAAGCCCTGACAACGAAGCCACACCAGCTTAAGACCCAAACCCCTGTGAGAAATTCAAATGTGGTGGTTTGTTACCATTGTCACAAAGAGGGACATTTTGCAAGAGATTGTAGATCAAGAAGTAGACAAAAGTTATATAAACCCCCTAGACAACGACATGAAAAATGAAATTGTAATCAGGTACCACATATGTAAAATTTTGACCTACAACTATAATTTATGATCAGGAAAGTTGGTCATTTAACCTTGACAGTAAGCCTGAGGTTACAGTTAATGTAATTGGGAGGTCATTCCTTGAAGACACAGGGACGGCCGGGTAAACTTTGTAATTTATTTGTAAATGTTTCTTTTTTCCCCCATCTCTGACGTTCATCGGCAGAACTCAAACATCACATTGCTACTTGATCTTTGCAGAAGTCTACCTAACCCCAGTGTGACCTACCGACATCGGTGTGTCCTGGCCAGGCACAAAAGGGTGCAGTGTGGAAATACTGGTGGGGGAGACTGCGCAAAGATACCAATGGATGTGTTGGTGTGACAGCCTGATGGTGAACGGAAGATCTGACAATGTTTTTTTGTTTGTTTGTTGTTTTATGTAACATATATATGAATTGTTCTCTCTCTCGTTTGTTTATTTTTCCCTCTTCTCTCTCATGTTCTCATGCTTTACAGATGGTATGTCACACATCAGTTAGACAAATGGTAATGCAAGATTTTTGCTCCTTACAGAAAGATCGCAGATTTGGAAGGAATATTGTATCACCAGAATGTTCGTTTGGAAGACTGAGAGACAGCACCTTTGAGATGACAACAGAGCAAGAAGAACAACAAGACTAGAGGACAAAAGCATCGTAACATTTTTCTTTCCCCTCAAATAATTTTTTTGTACCCCCATTACAAATTTCTCTTTCTCCTCCTGTAAGATGGACTCGCCCCAAGAGACTGTGATCCGGATTTTCCTGTTGACCCTGTTGTTGACCAGAGCAGTCTGTTTCGGTGAGAGTACCATGGAGGTCGAGAAAGGATCTGGAATGGGTTCTGATGACCAGGATGGAGGCGTAGATTTCCAAGACCAGCACAATCACCGAGTAAAGGCGAGTATCAGAAAACGATCTGATAGCATTGACAATAGAAGGAATTGTGAAGGATTGTTAGCTGAAGAGAACTGCATCTGTAGGCACTGTGACAATATAGTTGAGGATGGGTGCATCAAGAAATGTCAGTCCAGTTTTAATATCCACATGGACCGGCATCCATTGAGTGACTATCACTCCTTAGTGTAAGGGTGGGCAACAGGCGGCCCGCGGGCTGGATGCGGCCCGCGGACCGATCGTGCCTGGCCCGCTGTGCCCCATTAGAGTGCAATGACAAGCGGCCCGACAGGCCGCTTGTCATTGCACTGTTCTCAGACGAGGCGCCGCTGAGGAAATCCCGGTCACGTCACAAGGTCAGCTGACCGGGATTTCCTCTGTTACCAAGCGCGCTGGGCGGCACGGGGGGCGGGCACTGCGCTTGGCGGCTGAGTGAGGAGAAGAAGCAGCGGCCAGCGAGCGGGAGCAAGAGGCCACATCAGCAGTGACTCCAGGCGGCATCATCGGACAGCGGGGATCGTCTGCCACTGTGACGAACAGGTAAACCCCCTGTCCTGCCAGCCCCTGGATCACTGCTTAAGCTGCCGTATAGGTTTAGGGGTGGGGAGGCAGCTGAGTTAAAAACTACAATATGGGTTTAGGGGAGGGAGGGGATAGGGGGGTAGGGACTGTCTGCCGTAATGTGTAAAAAAGGGTGATGCTGTCTGCCGTAATGTGTAAAAAGGGGGATGATGTCTGCCATAATGTGTAAAAACGGAGGCACTGTCTGCTGTAATGTGTAAAAAGGGGGACGATGTCTGCCGTAATGTGTAAAAAGGGGACGCAGTCTGCCGTAATGTGTAAAAAGTGGACGCAGTCTGCCGTAATGTGTAAAAAGGGGGACAATGTCTGCCGTAATGTGTAAAAACGGGGCCGCTGTCTGCTGTAATGTGTAAAAAGGGGGATGATGTCTGCCGTAATGTGTAAAAAGTGGACGCAGTCTGCTGTAATGTGTAAAAAGGGGAACAATGTCTGCCGTAATGTGTAAAAACGGGGGCGCTGTCTGCTGTAATGTGTAAAAAGTGGACGCAGTCTGTCGTAATGTGTAAAAAGGGGAACAATGTCTGCCGTAATGTGTAAAAACGGGGGCGCTGTCTGCTGTAATGTGTAAAAAGGGGGACGATGTCTGCCGTAATGTGTAAAAAGGGGGACGATGTCTGCCGTAATGTGTAAAAAGGGGACGCTATCTGCCGTAATGTGTAAAAAGGGGACTCTTTTTGAGTATTTTGTGTGTGGCCCTCGAATATTCGTTGGAAGTGTTAAGCGGCCCCCCAGCTGAAATAATTGCCCACCCCTGCCTTAGTGGGTAAAGTGTTAAACCAGACAGACTGGTAGGTATGCTCTCAAGTACCTCAAGGTCATAGCAAATCAGGACTAGTACCATTCCCTTTAACTGTAGGAGAGGTACTTGAGCTAAGTGGTGGGAGGCCGGTGGACAAGAGGTTTAATATCTCTAGTCCTCCTAGTCTGAAGCTCCACCAATATCATGTGGATAGGTCCTTAGTATGCTTTAATATTTCCAATCCCCGAAAGAAGGGAATTGGGAAGTGTCATGGAGTAATCAAACCATGACATTTTCACATAGAGCCGACAGAATGCCCATAGACACAGAACTTATACGCCAGATAGCCGACCATGGAAGATTTTTCCGGTATAGGTACACTATAGGAAGTAGGACCATGCGAGTTGGAGAAGTATCACCAGGATACTGTGCACATATCGTACAAACAGATACGTGTACTAAACAGATGGGAGAATTAGGGTTAGGAGATTTCACATGGAAAATTTGTAATATGGTAATGTCATACTCCGTCCCATATGTTCTCCCCGATGATGCATATTTCATATGCGGGAGGAAGGCGTATAAGTGGCTTGCCCCAAACTCAGAGGGATTGTGTTACATTGGAAAAGTACTGCCTGAAGTAATGACTGTATCCCATAGTAAAATAAAAGACATTCACCGCAGTGCCCAAGCTCCTTATACTCACACTCATTACGAGCACGTCGTTAAACGGCACCTGATAGAAAGAACAGAGCATCCGGCCTCTGACCTGATCCATGAATCCACCGGGATTCAAGTCCTACTCGCGTTAGATATCACTCGTACCGCCAGAGGAGTGTTAAACTATAGATATATATCTGCGCTAGCAAATTTGTTAGACAATATCACCGAAATGTATGACGACACATTCAGGTATACTGGGAGAGAGTTACAAGCCTACAAAACAGAACTGGTTCAGCATAGGATGATTCTCAATTACCTCACAGCTGTGACAGGCGGGTATTGTGTTACCCTAGCAACTCAATATGGAATAAAGTGCTGCACGTACATTACAAACAGCACGGAGGACCCAGCCGAGGTCATAGACCAAAAGATGGATGACATTTTACAATTAAAGTGGGAGTTCCGAAGGAGACATAATCTCACTCTCGCTGCTGTGAGTAATGAGCTGACCGGTTGGGTGTCATGGTTGAACCCACGAAATTGGTTCTCTGGTTTAGGAGAATGGGCCCAAGGTATTATTATGGATGTAGGGAAATTTCTCTTGTGTATTCTGGGAGTCGTCATATTGGTTGGCCTGATATTTAGATGCGTTCGGATTTTAACGAAGTGTAAAGGTAATACCAGAGTGATGAGTCTGAGGAGCGAGGACACTGTAATAACAACAACAAATTTGATTTATGACCCAACGATTGAGACAATGTTGTGATGAAAATGTGATTCCACGGTCCGTTTCTTTCACCCGTTTCTCCTTTGTTTTCCTCCAAGGTACAAAGACATCCGCTTGGAAGAAGAATTTGACAACCTCTTTTATACAGACCATTGATGAACTATGTCACCGACCCCCCCCCCCCCCCCCCCAATATCCCTAGTGACTTTAAATTTTTACGAAAGCCCAAATACTTTAGAGACTGTAATTTTATGGACATTGGAGAAAGCTTTTGTCGCCATATATAGCAAAAGCATCGAGAGACATCAGACAACATGTACATCAAGACAAGACACCAGACAAGACCTCAATCGGCGAATGCATACTAAACTCACATAGTTTATGACTGCATTTATAATAATTGCTTCTTATCCTCATTTCTACAACCTTCAGGTAATGACACACATAGTCGACAGGGAATATAGACACATATATCAGCATTCACATGTTCCCCCCATTCATGTATCATCAACTAAATGTGCTCCCCCATTTGTTGCAACCAAAAGCCGAAAAGAGCTCTGTAAAGTTTGACAGCCCATCCACAGACCCTTAATACGGGATAAGAAGGATTCAAATGTATACTTCGCAATACCTCGAAACTTGATTTAAAACATGTACGGCACGATGATACATGACCCCTCAAACATGGATTCATACACACACGCTTCTACTATCTCACTAGGTCATATTTTTCCCACCTTCTCCTCTCCTCCCTTTACTCAATCATAAAAAGGTATTTACATGATGACATATATTTTTCTGTTTGAACTGTTTTAGGAAGTGGCAGTTATTGATGACTGCCAAAGGGTGGACTGTCAAAGTCGAAAAATATCATGCTGCACGTTGCCATATATTAACCCCATGTGCTTGCCCGCTGCACGTGCACATTCTCTCCCGTGCGTGCGCATATTCGCAGTTGCGTGACGGCGCCTCCACGGTCGTGCGCTCAGGCGCGTGGTATGTGCATTTACGGTAGAGTTTGTGTGCATCTGGTGGGCGACTCGATCGTTACATAGTTAATCCGAATAGTATGTTTTAAAGGTAATGGTCCCCTTAATAATAACTGTAAGTTTGTTTAGTATAACTGGTTCATGAACAAAGGAATTCCTCTTTTCATGATACGAAGGATCAGATAGGGTCTGAGCGATGGTGTTTGGTACCTAACCGAAGAGTATTTTATTAGAAACAATCCGGTGCTGGTTAGGTAGAGATTAATTGCACCTGCGTATAGTTATGTCTATAAATAGTTTCTTGACATTTACTGTATTTGCGGTTCATTGTCCATGTGGTGGGAATCCTGAGATTCCCTCCCACCTGAGCAGTCTGGAATAGTCACAGCCCACCTGTTCAAACAAACCTATGACCTTTTGTTGTAATGTGAAGACAGATTCCTGTGTCCAATGAACAATGAGATATAGGTCCCTTTGTAGTGTACTGTATGCAGTGTATATAAGGAACAGCCAAACTGGACCAGCTCAGTCTACTCTCCACAAAAGGTTTTCATCATTGACTAACTAGGGAGCTGGTGACCAGGACTGCGCAGCGATCATTCCCCAGTGTGTAAGTTCTCTCTGTGACCACCTTATTCTCTGACTGTATTTTGCCACGTTCTCTCTCTCTCTGTTAGTGTTAGGATTGTGACGCTATTGTATATTTATGTGTAGTTATTCTGTTAGATATTGATGTTAGCCTGTAGTGCAGTGGTTCTCAAACTCGGTCCTCAGGACCCCACACAGTGCATGTTTTGCAGGTAACCCAGCAGGTGCACAGGTGTATTAATTACTCACAAACACATTTTAACAGGTCCACAGGTGGAGTTCATTATTTCACTTGTGATTCTGTGAGGAGACCTGCAATAGATGCACTGTGTGGGGTCCTGAGGACCGAGTTTGAGAACCTGTGCTGTAGTGTATATGATGTTAACTGTATTTTCCCTTTTTACATAACTAAATCTCGTTAGTAAAGGTTTTGGAACCTTAGCAAGGTATTGTGTGTTTATTACATTGCTGAGGGTATTTGGAGCGTCTCAATCGCTCAAGCAGCTTTTATATTAACAAGGTTAAGAAGGTCTATAAGCAGTACATTATTACAGTGTTACAGTACCAAGGTATACAGTGTGAACATATTCTGTGTTTAAAGTTTATAAAGGTTACTGTCTGTGTGTACGCTCGCTGTGTGTATTCCGTACACCCAGCGTAGCGTGTGTACGTAATTTGCGTACCACGTGCGAGGCCTTCATACGCAAATAGCGTACGGAGTGCGTATCACATGCACGTGGTTTAGCGGCCATTACGGCTACACTGTATTAGTATATAGCTAATGTTAAAAGGTAGATAACTGACTCTATCACTATCAACCCATATGCTGCAGTAGCAGCACTGACCTGTGGGGCTGTCAGTAATGTTGCTTGTTGCCCCTCATTGGCTGGTCGTCAACACCCCCTATGCAGGCCGCTGCCGCCAGCCACAGCCACGATCGCGGCAACGTTAACTAAAGCTTCTGCGCATGTAGGGGCCTATTTATGGGAGGCAATCACAAGACCGCCTGCCGGGACCTTGGCAGTCACAGTGCCGTAGACGGAATACCGAAATGCGGTGAAATACCGACGCCGGAATTCCCACGCCACAGGCTTTTCTCCCTCTATGGGTATCCACGATACCCATAGAGGGAAAATATAGCATATGGTGAGAGCAGCGAGCCACTGTGCCCTCAGTGTGGTAAGCGCAGCGAGCCCACAAGGGACTTTCTAGCGTTCACCCCGCTGTCGGCATATTGGTGGCCGGGATCCCGCTGTCGGGATCATGAAATCCAGGATCCCGGACATCGGTATATTGTATGTATTTTCTATTTATATACATCTGCCTTTAAAATATGAATAATCTATTGTTTCCTCGTGTTTAAAGTGCAGAATTAAGTGTTGCTATAAGATGTTAGAAAGCAGGATATATCAGAGATATCGGAGATATCTCCTGCTTTCTGGCTACCAATCATCACAGCTTCCAGCTTCATAGATTTCTATGGGGACAGTATTTAACAAGATCTGAAATGCTTAGCTTTTTGGATCTTGCATACATGGACTGCAAGATGGCGTTAGCCTGTTACTTTCAATGGGACAGCCTTGCCAAAGAGTGATTCTGCAACCCCTCTCCGAAGAGGTTAGGTTTGGAGATATTTTGAGATAAGCATAGAGATGTACATTAGTGTAATTTGGTTAATGGCCTTGTGTGCGAGTAAAACTATTTTATATTGAATATGGTAGAATACAGGTAACCAATGTAGGGACTGACAGAGTGGATCTGCAACGATGAACATCTAGTGAGGTAGATTAGCCTCACAGCTGCACTTAAAATGGATCGTAGTGGTGAGAGTTATATTTTGGTAAGACCAGTAAGAAGACTATTGCATTAATCAATGTGGGAGATAATGATACATGGATTACAGTTTTTGCAGTGTCTTGTGTAAGGTATGGTCGCATTTTGGATATGTTCTTTAGCATGCATGTAGCAATATTTACAGACCAATTGAATGTGGGAAATATTTTTGGAAAATATTCTGTTTGAGTTGGAAATGGAAATGGCAGAAAGACATTCAGTGACGCGGACCAATAATGCTGGTGACAAATTAGGGGAGGATAGGTAGATTTCAGTATCATCCGTATACAGCTGATACTGAAATCCAAAGGTTTCTGTTAGAACTTTTCTACTTCTAACAACTGGTAAATAAATGAAAAAGTTTGAAAATGGAATGCATCAGCAGAACGGTGTTGACAGTATAAAAATATCTACAGCACCTTGTATTCCCAGGTGGTCTCCCATCCAAGTACTAACCAGGCCCAACACTGCTTAGCTTCTAAGATCAGATGAGATTGGGCGTATCTAGTGTGGTGTGGCTGTAGATGAGCTTTGCGGTTTCTGTTAGAACTTTTCTACTTCTAACTACTGGTACATAAATGAAAAAGTTTGAAAATGGAATGCATCAACAGAACGGTGTTGGCAGTATAAAAATACCTACAGCACCTTGTATTCCCAGGTGGTTTCCCATCCAAGTACTAACCAGGCCCAACACTGCTTAGCTTCTAAGATCAGATGAGATTGGGCGTATCTAGTGTGGTGTGGCTGTAGATGAGCTTTGCGGTTTCTGTTAGAACTTTTCTACTTCTAACCAGGGGTGTATCTAGGGGCCCAAGCGCCCATAGCAAATTAAGCGACTGGCGCTCCCCCACCCCCCCGGGACACAGAGGCGAAGTTACAGGGGTGGGCAGGTATACTGAGGGGGAGTTACAGGATAGGGTGAGTGCAGGGGCACTGAGGGGGAGTTACAGGTGAGGGTGAGGGCAGGGACACTGAGGGGGAGTTACAGGTGAGGGTGAGGGCAGGGACACTGAGGGGGAGTTACAGGTGAGGGCAGGGACACTGAGGGGAGTTATAGGGAGAGTGAGGTCAGGGATTCTGAGGGGGAGTTACAAGAGAGGGGGAGGGCAGGGACACTGAGGGGGAGTTACAGGAGAGGATGAGGGCAGGGACACTGAGGGGGAATTATAGGGTGGGTGAGGGCTGAGGGGGAGTTATAGGGAGAGTGAGGCCAGGGATACTGAGGGGGAGTTACAAGAGAGGGGGAGGGCAGGGACACTGAGGGGGAGTTACAGGAGAGGATGAGGGCAGGGACACTGAGGGGGAATTATAGGGTGGGTGAGGGCTGAGGGGGAGTTATAGGGAGAGTGAGGCCAGGGACACTGAGGAGGGGGGGGTTACAGGAGAGGGTGAGGGCAGGGACACTGAGGGGGAATTATAGGGTGGGTGAGGGCAGGGATACTGAGGGGGAGTTATAGGGTCGTAAGGAATCAGGTTTAGCTTAATTAGTAAGCGTAGGGAATTTATCACCGGGATGTCGCTGTCTGTATTTTGACAGCCGGCATCCCAAACGCATATCACATGTATTAATTTCCTTATGAGCTATACAAGATGACAAGGATAAGGTTATGTTTTATAAAGGTCCTGTACTCACTCACCCAAGTAGCAATCCGCAGGTGGCATCATGAGGATAATGGGCAGTAGGTGTAGGCACAGGGCTAACAGTGGTAGGGAGAGGCCAGATGGAATGGTGTAAACCCAGCTCTGCTCTTCATCTCTCTACTGGCAGCCGGTCACTTGAAATGGCACTCACCTGCACAATTTAAAGGGAAGCAACACACCTTGCACCAGACTGGCCAAGGACTGATCATCTCTCTGGCTGGCTGGATGAGTGGGTCACGGTGACTGTGGGGTGGGATAAGGCGCTTATTCACTCAGGGTGGGATAAAACTTTATATTGTCTCATTCCCCGCCCACTGTATGCCTAACCTTGCAGCCTGGCTGCATTGCAGAAAGGGAACTGCAGGGGAGTGGGGACAGCGGGGTACATTGCAAGCAGCAAGCACACTGGCGCGGTTGCTTCTGCAGAGGCAGCAGCTGCAATAAATGGGTTGAAGATGGGCCAGCAGCATGCCACACGCGCTACACTCTGAGGGTCATGGGGTCAAAAGATATTTAATAGGTGCTGCCAGGAAAGATTGGTCCCATCGGCAGCAGCCTCACTGAGGCCCATATGGGGTGGCGCCGCAGTTTGACCACACTGGTCGAATAGCCCTCAAGCCGACAATGGATAGTACCCCCCGTGGGCTCTGCTTATCAGTGTAGACTGTGAGCAAAGTTTGGTCTGCTCGCTTGTCACACAGTCAAGCCCCGCCAACTACATAGTGACTAAACCTATAACGCTGGCCTCCGACATCCAGCCCACCCACTGACGCTGGATCCCCTCCCTATCCTGCTCTTATTGGCTCTGTAGCATCTACCCAGCCCCTCCCATCTGAGCAGAAATGGAGTATTCCATACAGAAATTCCGGGGGACATTCAACATTGAACCTGGCGTGATGTCCAGCAGCCTGCAAGGACCTTTAACATTTCTTGCCACGGGTGACCCGCCCCCAACCCCCAGGTGTCCCCCCACCTGCTTGTGCACCCCTAGACCATGCAGTTTAGCTACGGTACAGCAGAAAATGTACAGGTATGCTCATGCTGCACTGCTGACTGGTGCTGAATGTAGTGGCTGGTGTTTGGTGAAAGACTGCGTGGGACCAATGAGAAGGGGAGCGGATGAGGAAGAGGAGGTGCTTTGCCCCTCCCCATACCTGGAAGTACCCCGCTCCCCGGCTATATTCACCATCATTATGACTGTAGTCACAGAGAGTGTCAGAGTGCAATACGCTTCTGAGAGTCGGGCAGTGGATGAGCACTGCTAAGGGATGTACTCGGTGAGAACTACTATGTCAATCTATCCCCTGGCGCAGGTGGCACTGCCGGGCGGCGCCCCCCTCTTGGCCAGCGCCCCTGGCAAGTGCCATCCTGGCCAATAGGAAGATACACCCCTGCTTCTTACTACTGGTACATAAATTAATAAGTTTGAAAATGGAATGCATCAACAGAACGGTGTTGGCAGTATAAAAATACCTACAGCACCTTTTATTACCAATTGGTCTCCCATCCAAGTACTAACCAAGCACAACACTGCTTAGCTTCAAAGATCAGATAAGATTGGGCATATATTCAGTGTGGTGTGGCTGTAGACGAGCTTTGTGTTTTCTGTTAGAACTTTTATACTTCTAACTACTGGTACATAAATGAATAAGTTTGAAAATGGAATGCATCAGGAGAACGGTGTTGGCACTATAAAAATACCTACAGCACCTTGTATTTCCAGGTGGTCTCCCTTCCAAGTACTAACCAAGCCCAACACTGCTTAGCTTCCAAGATCAGATGAGATTGGGCGTATCCAGTGTGGTGTGGCTGCAGACGAGTTTTGTGGTTTCTGTTAGAACTTTTCTACTTCTAACTACTGGTACATAAATGAATAAATTTGAAAATGGAATGCATCAACATGAGTTTTGGGGTACGCATCCCATATGACTCTCTTTTTCTACAAATCTCTCTTCCACTGTCTTTTTCTACACGTTGTGGTGTAGTCTCAATACACAGAGGAGTTAAGAGGAAGGGCACCAATTAATTCTTTTTTTGGCACATGTTATGTCTAGTGTTTAGGTACGAATAGGTCCGTATTGTTCTTGTTGAATTTATACTGTTCTACAAGAACATACTACACACTATTGTATATATTTTTTTTCACGCTAACACTGAATACACAAGACTTCTGGGAAGAGAAAGGACTGACGGATCATAATTTCTGAAAGATACCTTTATGAGAGTCATCCTACTTCGTGCAGTGTGAGTTCGGGTACGCAGTGCGCTACACCCCAAAGAAACCTAGATGTGTGTGCAGTTTGCATTTTTTTATGTGAGTCTGAGGGTATGCTCCCAATCAGACTATTCTTCACTTTAAGATTTCATATTATCACCACATTTTATGGTGAATTGGACACTGGATGACTGAAAGTAAAAAGGATAAAGATACCTTTATGAGCACATATTAACCTTATTCTGTGTGAGTCTTGGTACGCTGGAGTTAAAACTACAATATAAAGACAATTGATATAGAGACTATTTGTAAACAAGAAAATACTACACATTGGTGGTTGTTATTTTTGTTTTCACATTTTGGAGTACACGGAATAGAGATCAAGCCGTCAGAAGACTTGAAAAAAGGAGTCATCAACGTCCAAGAAAGAGAACAAAGGGACATGTGTATATAAATTTGGTTGTTGCGCTGAGTGTGTAGGAAGGGCTTAACATTCTTGTAGTGTCAACAGAACAGTGTTGGCAGTATAAAAATACCTACAGCACCTTGTATTCCCAGGTGGTCTCCCGTTAAAGTACTAAACAGGCCCAACACTGCTTAGCTTCCAAGATCAGATGAGATTGGGCGTATCCAGTATGGTGTGGCTGTAGATGAGCTTTGTGGTTTCTGTTAGAACTTTTCTACTTCTAACTACTGGTAAATAAATGAAAAAGTTTGAAAATGGAATGCATCAGCAGAACGGTGTTGGCAGTATAAAAAAATCTACAGCACCTTGTATTCCCAGGTGGTCTCCCATCCAAGTACTAACCAGGCCCAGCACTGCTTAGTTTCCAAGATCAGACGAGATTGGGCGTATCCAGTGTGGTGTGGCTGTAGATGAGTTTTGTGGTTTCTGTTAGAACTTTTCTACTTCTAACTACTGGTACATAAATGAATAAGTTTGAAAATGGAATGCATCAACAGAACGGTGTTGGCAGTATAAAAATACCTACAGCACCTTGTATTCCCAGGTGGTTTCCCTTCCACGTACTAACCAGGCCCAACACTGCTTAGCTTCTAAGATCAAATGAGATTGGGCATATCCAGTGTAGTGTGGCTGTAGATGAGCTTTGTGGTTTCTGTTAGAACTTTTCTACTTCTAACTACTGGTACATAAATGAATAAGTTTGAAAATGGAATGCATCAACAGAACGGTGTTGGCAGTATAAAAATACCTACAGCACCTTGTATTCCTAGGTGGTCTCCCATCCAAGTACTAACCAAGCCCAACACTGCTTAGCTTCCAAGATCAGATGAGTTGGGCGTATCCAGTGTGGTGTGGCTGCAGACGAGCTTTGTGGTTTCTGTTAGAACTTTTCTACTTCTAACTACTGGTAAATAAATGAATAAGTTTGAAAATGGAATGCATCAGGAGAACTTTGTTGGCAGTATAAAAATACCTACAGCACCTTGTGTTCCCAGGTGGTCTCCCATCCAAGTACTAAACAAGCCCAACACTGCTTAGCTTCCAAAATTAGATGAGATTGGGTGTATCCAGTGTGGTGTGGCTGTAGAAGATTTTGTGGTTTCTGTTAGAACTATTCTACTTCTAACTACTGGTACATAAATGAATAAGTTTGAAAATGGAATGCATCAGGAGAACGGTGTTGGCAGTATAAAAATACCTACAGCACCTTGTATTCCCAGGTGGTCTCCCACCCAAATACCAAACAAGCCCAACACTGCTTAGCTTCCAAGATCAGATGAGATTGGGTGTATCCAGTATGGTGTGGCTGTAGATGAGCTTTGTGGTTTCTGTTAGAACTTATCTACTTCTAACAACTGGTAAATAAATGAAGAAGTTTGAAAATGGAATGCATCAACAGAACGGTGTTGGCAGTATAAAAATATCTACAGCACCTTGTATTCCCAGGTGGTCTCCCATCCAAGTACTAACCAGGCCCAGCACTGCTTAGTTTCCAAGATCAGATGAGATTGGGCGTATATAGTGTGGTGTGGCTGTAGATGAGCTTTGTGGTTTCTGTTAGAACTTTTCTACTTCTAACTACTGGTACATAAATGAATAAGTTTGAAAATGGAATACATCAACAGAACGGTGTTGGCAGTATAAAAATGCCTACTGCACCTTGTATTCCCAGGTGGTCTCCCACCCAAGTACTAACCAAGCACAACACTGCTTAGCTTCCAAGATCAGATGAGATTGGGCATATCCAGTGTGGTGTGGCTGTAGACATTTTTTGTGGTTTCTGTTAGAACTTTTCTACTTCTAACTACTGGTACATAAATGAATAAGTTTGAAAATGGAATGCATCAACAGAACGGTGTTGGCAGTATAAAAATACCTACAGCACCTTGTATTCCCAGGTGGTCTCCCATCCAAGTACAACACTGCTTAACTTCCAAGATCAGATGAGATTTGGTGTATCCAGTGTGGTGTGGCTGTAGACGAGCTTTGTGTTTTCTGTTAGAACTTTTCTACTTCTAACTACTGGTACATAAATGAATAAGTTTGAAAATGGAATGCATCAGGAGAACGGTGTTGGCAGTATAAAAATACCTACAGCACCTTGTATTCCCAGGTGGTCTCCCTTCCAAGTACTAACCAAGCCCAACACTGCTTAGCTTCCAAGATCAGATGAGATTGGGCGTATCCAGTGTGGTGTTGTTGTAGACGAGTTTTGTGGTTTCTGTTAGAACTTTTCTACTTCTAACTACTAGTACATAAATTAACAAGTTTGAAAATGGAATGCATCAGGAGAACGGTGTTGGCACTATAAAAATACCTACAGCACCTTGTATTCCCAGGTGGTCTCCCTTCCAAGTACTAACCAAGCCCAACACTGCTTAGCTTCCAATATCAGATGAGATTTGGCGTACCCAGTATGGTGTGGCTGTAGATGAGCTTTGTGGTTTCTGTTAGAACTTTTCTACTTCTAACTACTGGTAAATAAATGAATAAGTTTGAAAATGGAATGCATCAGCAGAACGGTGTTGGCAGTATAAAAATACCTACAGCACCTTGTATTCCCAGGTGGTCTCCCATCCAAGTACTAACCAGGCCCAGCACTGCTTAGTTTCAAAGATCAGATGAGATTGGGCTTATCCAGTGTGGTGTGGCTGTAGATGAGCTTTGTGGTTTCTGTTAGAAGTTTTCTACTTCTAACTACTGGTACATAAATGAATAAGTATGAAAATGGAATGCATCAACAGAACGGTGTTGGCAGTATAAAAATACCTACAGCACCTTCTATTCCCAGGTGGTCTCCCATCCAAGTACTAACCAAGCCCAACACTGCTTAGCTTCTAAGATCAGATGAGATTGGGCGTATCCAGTGTGGTGTGGCTGTAGATGAGCTTTGTGGTTTCTGTTAGAACTTTTCTACTTCTTACTACTGGTACATAAATGAATAAGTTTGAAAATGGAATGCATCAACAGAACGGTGTTGGCAGTATAAAAATACCCACAGCACCTTTTATTCCCAGGTGGTCTCCCATCCAAGTACTAACCAAGCCCAACACTGCTTAGCTTCCAAGATCAGATGAGATTAGGCGTATCCAGCGTGGTGTGGCTGTAGACGAGTTTTGCGGTTTCTGTTAGAACTTTTTTACTTCTAACTACTGGTACATAAATGAATAAGTTTGAAAATGGAATGCATCAACAGAACAGTGTTGGCAGTATAAAAATACCTACAGCAACTCGTATTCCAAGGTGGTCTACCATCCAAGTACTAAACAGGCCCAACACTGCTTAGCTTCTAAGATCAGATGAGATTTGATGTATCCAGTGTGGTGTGGCTGTAGATGAGCTTTGTGGTTTCTGTTAGAACTTTTCTACTTCTAACTACTGGTAAATAAATGAGTAAGTTTGAAAATGGAATGCATCAGGAGAACGGTGTTGGCAGTATAAAAATACCTACAGCACCTTGTATTCCCTGGTGGTCTCCCATCCAAGTACTAACCAAGCCCAACACTGCTTAGCTTCCAAGATCAGATGAGATTGGGCATATCCAGTGTGGTGTGGCTGTAGACATTTTTTGTGGTTTCTGTTAGAACTTTTCTACTTCTAACTACTGGTACATAAATGAATAAGTTTGAAAATGGAATGCATCAACAGAACGGTGTTGGCAGTATAAAAATACCTACAGCACCTTGTATTCCCAGGTGGTTTCCCATCCAAGTACTAACCAGGCCCAACACTGCTTAGCTTCCAAGATCAGATGAGATTGGGCATATCTAGTGTGGTGTGGCTGCAGATGAGCTTTGTGGCTTCTGTTAGAACTTTTCTACTTCTAACTACTGGTACATAAATGAATAAGTTTGAAAATGGAATGCATCAACAGAACGGCGTTGGCAGTATAAAAATACCTACAGCACCTTGTATTCCCAAGTGGTCTTCCATCCAAGTACTAACCAAGCACAACACTTCTTAGCTTCCAAGATCAGATGAGATTGGGCGTATCCAGTGTGGTGTGGCTGTAGATGAGCTTTGCGGTTTCTGTTAGAACTTTTCTACTTCTAACCAGGGGTGTATCTAGGGGCCCAAGCGCCCATAGCAAATTAAGCGACTGGCGCTCCCCCACCCCCCCGGGACACAGAGGCGAAGTTACAGGGGTGGGCAGGTATACTGAGGGGGAGTTACAGGATAGGGTGAGTGCAGGGGCACTGAGGGGGAGTTACAGGTGAGGGTGAGGGCAGGGACACTGAGGGGGAGTTACAGGTGAGGGTGAGGGCAGGGACACTGAGGGGGAGTTACAGGTGAGGGCAGGGACACTGAGGGGAGTTATAGGGAGAGTGAGGCCAGGGATTCTGAGGGGGAGTTACAAGAGAGGGGGAGGGCAGGGACACTGAGGGGGAGTTACAGGAGAGGATGAGGGCAGGGACACTGAGGGGGAATTATAGGGTTGGTGAGGGCTGAGGGGGAGTTATAGGGAGAGTGAGGCCAGGGATACTGAGGGGGAGTTACAAGAGAGGGGGAGGGCAGGGACACTGAGGGGGAGTTACAGGAGAGGATGAGGGCAGGGACACTGAGGGGGAATTATAGGGTGGGTGAGGGCTGAGGGGGAGTTATAGGGAGAGTGAGGCCAGGGACACTGAGGAGGGGGGGGTTACAGGAGAGGGTGAGGGCAGGGACACTGAGGGGGAATTATAGGGTGGGTGAGGGCAGGGATACTGAGGGGGAGTTATAGGGTCGTAAGGAATCAGGTTTAGCTTAATTAGTAAGCGTAGGGAATTTATCACCGGGATGTCGCTGTCTATATTTTGACAGCCGGCATCCCAAACGCATATCATATGTATTAATTTCCTTATGAGCTATACAAGATGACAAGGATAAGGTTATGTTTTATAAAGGTCCTGTACTCGCTCACCCAAGTAGCAATCCGCAGGTGGCATCATGAGGATAATGGGCAGTAGGTGTAGGCACAGGGCTAACAGTGGTAGGGAGAGGCCAGATGGAATGGTGTAAACCCAGCTCTGCTCTTCATCTCTCTACTGGCAGCCGGTCACTTGAAATGGCACTCACCTGCACAATTTAAAGGGAAGCAACACACCTTGCACCAGACTGGCCAAGGACTGATCATCTCTCTGGCTGGCTGGATGAGTGGGTCACGGTGACTGTGGGGTGGGATAAGGCGCTTATTCACTCAGGGTGGGATAAAACTTTATATTGTCTCATTCCCCGCCCACTGTATGCCTAACCTTGCAGCCTGGCTGCATTGCAGAAAGGGAACTGCAGGGGAGTGGGGACAGCGGGGTACATTGCAAGCAGCAAGCACACTGGCGCGGTTGCTTCTGCAGAGGCAGCAGCTGCAATAAATGGGTTGAAGATGGGCCAGCAGCATGCCACACGCGCTACACTCTGAGGGTCATGGGGTCAAAAGATATTTAATAGGTGCTGCCAGGAAAGATTGGTCCCATCGGCAGCAGCCTCACTGAGGCCCATATGGAGTGGCGCCGCAGTTTGACCACACTGGTCGAATAGCCCTCAAGCCGACAATGGATAGTACCCCCCGTGGGCTCTGCTTATCAGTGTAGACTGTGAGCAAAGTTTGGTCTGCTTGCTTGTCACACAGTCAAGCCCCGCCAACTACATAGTGACTAAACCTATAACGCTGGCCTCCGACATCCAGCCCACCCACTGACGCTGGATCCCCTCCCTATCCTGCTCTTATTGGCTCTGTAGCATCTACCCAGCCCCTCCCATCTGAGCAGAAATGGAGTATTCCATACAGAAATTCCGGGGGACATTCAACATTGAACCTGGCGTGATGTCCAGCAGCCTGCAAGGACCTTTAACATTTCTTGCCACGGGTGACCCGCCCCCAACCCCCAGGTGTCCCCCCACCTGCTTGTGCACCCCTAGACCATGCAGTTTAGCTACGGTACAGCAGAAAATGTACAGGTATGCTCATGCTGCACTGCTGACTGGTGCTGAATGTAGTGGCTGGTGTTTGGTGAAAGACTGCGTGGGACCAATGAGAAGGGGAGCGGATGAGGAAGAGGAGGTGCTTTGCCCCTCCCCATACCTGGAAGTACCCCGCTCCCCGGCTATATTCACCATCATTATGACTGTAGTCACAGAGAGTGTCAGAGTGCAATACGCTTCTGAGAGTCGGGCAGTGGATGAGCACTGCTAAGGGATGTACTCGGTGAGAACTACTATGTCAATCTATCCCCTGGCGCAGGTGGCACTGCCGGGCGGCGCCCCCCTCTTGGCCAGCGCCCCTGGCAAGTGCCATCCTGGCCAATAGGAAGATACACCCCTGCTTCTAACTACTGGTACATAAATGAATAAGTTTGAAAATGGAATGCATCAACAGAACGGTGTTGGCAGTATAAAAATACCTACAGCACCTTGTATTCCCAGGTGGTTTCCCTTCCACGTACTAACCAGGCCCAACACTGCTTAGCTTCTAAGATCAAATGAGATTGGGCATATCCAGTGTAGTGTGGCTGTAGATGAGCTTTGTGGTTTCTGTTAGAACTTTTCTACTTCTAACTACTGGTACATAAATGAATAAGTTTGAAAATGGAATGCATCAACAGAACGGTGTTGGCAGTATAAAAATACCTACAGCACCTTGTATTCCTAGGTGGTCTCCCATCCAAGTACTAACCAAGCCCAACACTGCTTAGCTTCCAAGATCAGATGAGTTGGGCGTATCCAGTGTGGTGTGGCTGCAGACGAGCTTTGTGGTTTCTGTTAGAACTTTTCTACTTCTAACTACTGGTAAATAAATGAATAAGTTTGAAAATGGAATGCATCAGGAGAACTTTGTTGGCAGTATAAAAATACCTACAGCACCTTGTGTTCCCAGGTGGTCTCCAATCCAAGTACTAAACAAGCCCAACACTGCTTAGCTTCCAAAATTAGATGAGATTGGGCGTATCCAGTGTGGTGTGGCTGTAGAAGATTTTGTGGTTTCTGTTAGAACTATTCTACTTCTAACTACTGGTACATAAATGAATAAGTTTGAAAATGGAATGCATCAACAGAACGGTGTTGGCAGTATAAAAATACCTACAGCACCTTGTATTCCCAGGTGGTCTCCCACCCAAATACCAAACAAGCCCAACACTGCTTAGCTTCCAAGATCAGATGAGATTGGGCATATCCAGTATGGTGTGGCTGTAGATGAGCTTTGTGGTTTCTGTTAGAACTTATCTACTTCTAACAACTGGTAAATAAATTAAGAAGTTTGAAAATGGAATGCATCAACAGAACGGTGTTGGCAGTATAAAAATATCTACAGCACCTTGTATTCCCAGGTGGTCTCCCATCCAAGTACTAACCAGGCCCAGCACTGCTTAGTTTCCAAGATCAGATGAGATTGGGCGTATATAGTGTGGTGTGGCTGTAGATGAGCTTTGTGGTTTCTGTTAGAACTTTTCTACTTCTAACTACTGGTACATAAATGAATAAGTTTGAAAATGGAATACATCAACAGAACGGTGTTGGCAGTATAAAAATACCTACTGCACCTTGTATTCCCAGGTGGTCTCCCACCCAAGTACTAACCAAGCACAGCACTGCTTAGCTTCCAAGATCAGATGAGATTGGGCATATCCAGTGTGGTGTGGCTGTAGACATTTTTTGTGGTTTCTGTTAGAACTTTTCTACTTCTAACTACTGGTACATAAATGAACAAGTTTGAAAATGGAATGCATCAACAGAACGGTGTTGGCAGTATAAAAATACCTACAGCACCTTGTATTCCCAGGTGGTCTCCCATCCAAGTACAACACTGCTTAACTTCCAAGATCAGATGAGATTTGGTGTATCCAGTGTGGTGTGGCTGTAGACGAGCTTTGTGTTTTCTGTTAGAACTTTTCTACTTCTAACTACTGGTACATAAATGAATAAGTTTGAAAATGGAATGCATCAGGAGAACGGTGTTGGCAGTATAAAAATACCTACAGCACCTTGTATTCCCAGGTGGTCTCCCTTCCAAGTACTAACCAAGCCCAACACTGCTTAGCTTCCAAGATCAGATGAGATTGGGCTTATCCAGTGTGGTGTTGCTGTAGACGAGTTTTGTGGTTTCTGTTAGAACTTTTCTACTTCTAACTACTAGTACATAAATTAACAAGTTTGAAAATGGAATGCATCAGGAGAACGGTGTTGGCACTATAAAAATACCTACAGCACCTTGTATTCCCAGGTGGTCTCCCTTCCAAGTACTAACCAAGCCCAACACTGCTTAGCTTCCAATATCAGATGAGATTTGGCGTACCCAGTATGGTGTGGCTGTAGATGAGCTTTGTGGTTTCTGTTAGAACTTTTCTACTTCTAACTACTGGTAAATAAATGAATAAGTTTGAAAATGGAATGCATCAGCAGAACGGTGTTGGCAGTATAAAAATACCTACAGCACCTTGTATTCCCAGGTGGTCTCCCATCCAAGTACTAACCAGGCCCAGCACTGCTTAGTTTCAAAGATCAGATGAGATTGGGCTTATCCAGTGTGGTGTGGCTGTAGATGAGCTTTGTGGTTTCTGTTAGAAGTTTTCTACTTCTAACTACTGGTACATAAATGAATAAGTATGAAAATGGAATGCATCAACAGAACGGTGTTGGCAGTATAAAAATACCTACAGCACCTTCTATTCCCAGGTGGTCTCCCATCCAAGTACTAACCAAGCCCAACACTGCTTAGCTTCTAAGATCAGATGAGATTGGGCGTATCCAGTGTGGTGTGGCTGTAGATGAGCTTTGTGGTTTCTGTTAGAACTTTTCTACTTCTTACTACTGGTACATAAATGAATAAGTTTGAAAATGGAATGCATCAACAGAACGGTGTTGGCAGTATAAAAATACCCACAGCACCTTTTATTCCCAGGTGGTCTCCCATCCAAGTACTAACCAAGCCCAACACTGCTTAGCTTCCAAGATCAGATGAGATTAGGCGTATCCAGCATGGTGTGGCTGTAGACGAGTTTTGCTGTCTCTGTTAGAACTTTTCTACTTCTAACTACTGGTACATAAATGAATAAGTTTGAAAATGGAATGCATCAACAGAACAGTGTTGGCAGTATAAAAATACCTACAGCAACTCGTATTCCAAAGTGGTCTACCATCCAAGTACTAAACAGGCCCAACACTGCTTAGCTTCTAAGATCAGATGAGATTTGATGTATCCAGTGTGGTGTGGCTGTAGATGAGCTTTGTGGTTTCTGTTAGAACTTTTCTACTTCTAACTACTGGTAAATAAATGAGTAAGTTTGAAAATGGAATGCATCAGGAGAACGGTGTTGGCAGTATAAAAATACCTACAGCACCTTGTATTCCCTGGTGGTCTCCCATCCAAGTACTAACCAAGCCCAACACTGCTTAGCTTCCAAGATCAGATGAGATTGGGCATATCCAGTGTGGTGTGGCTGTAGACATTTTTTGTGGTTTCTGTTAGAACTTTTCTACTTCTAACTACTGGTACATAAATGAATAAGTTTGAAAATGGAATGCATCAACAGAACGGTGTTGGCAGTATAAAAATACCTACAGCACCTTGTATTCCCAGGTGGTTTCCCATCCAAGTACTAACCAGGCCCAACACTGCTTAGCTTCCAAGATCAGATGAGATTGGGCATATCTAGTGTGGTGTGGCTGCAGATGAGCTTTGTGGCTTCTGTTAGAACTTTTCTACTTCTAACTACTGGTACATAAATGAATAAGTTTGAAAATGGAATGCATCAACAGAACGGTGTTGGCAGTATAAAAATACCTACAGCACCTTGTATTCCCAAGTGGTCTTCCATCCAAGTACTAACCAAGCACAACACTTCTTAGCTTCCAAGATCAGATGAGATTGGGCGTATCCAGTGTGGTGTGGCTGTTAACGAGTTTTGTGTTTTCTGTTAGAACTTTTCTACTTCTAACTACTGGTACATAAATGAATAAGTTTGAAAATGGAATGCATCAGGAGAACTGTGTTGGCACTATAAAAATACCTACAGCACCTTGTATTCCCTGGTGGTCTCCCTTCCAAGTACTAACCAAGCCCAACACTGCTTAGCTTCCAAGATCAGATGAGATTGGGCGTATCCAGTGTGGTGTGGCTGTAGACAAGTTTTGTGGTTTCTGTTAGAACTTTTTCTACTTCTAACTGCTGGTAAATAAATGAAAAAGTTTGAAAATTGAATGCATCTGAATGCATCAGCAGAACGGTGTTGGCAGTATAAAAATATCTACAGCACCTTGTATTCCCAGGTGATCTCTCATCCAAGTACTAACCCGGCCCAGCACTGCTTAGTTTCCAAGATCAGATGAGATTGGGCATATCCAGTGTGGTGTGGCTGTAGATGAGCTTTGTGGTTTCTGTTAGAACTTTTCTACTTCTAACTACTGGTACATAAATGAATAAGTTTGAAAATGGAATGCATCAACAGAACGGTGTTGGCAGTATAAAAATACCTTCAGCACCTTGTATTCCCAGGTGGTTTCCCATCCAAGTACTAACCAGGCCCAACACTGCTTAGCTTCTAAGATCAGATGAGATTTGGTGTATCCAGTGTAGTGTAGCTGTAGATGAGCTTTGTGGTTTCTGTTAGAACTTTTCTACTTCTAACTACTGGTAAATAAATGAATAAGTTTGAAAATGGAATGCATCAGGAGAACGGTGTTGGCAGTATAAAAATACCTACAGCACCTTGTATTCCCTGGTGGTCTCCCATCCAAGTACTAACCAAGCCCAACACTGCTTAGCTTCCAAGATCAGATGAGATTGGGCATATCCAGTGTGGTGTTGCTGTAGACATTTTTTGTGGTTTCTGTTAGAACTTTTCTACTTCTAACTACTGGTACATAAATGAATAAGTTTGAAAATGGAATGCATCAACAGAACGGTGTTTGCAGTATAAAAATACCTACAGCACCTTGTATTCCCAGGTGGTCTCCCGTCCAAGTACTAACCTGGCCCAACACTGCTTAGTTTCCAAGATCAGATGAGATTGGGCGCATCCAGTGTGGTGTGGCTGTAGATGAGCTTTGTGGTTTCTGTTAGAACTTTTCTACTTCCATCTACTGGTACATGAATGAATAAGTTTGAAAATGGAATGCATCAACAGAACGGTGTTGGCAGTATAAAAATACCTACTGCACCTTGTACTCCCAGGTGGTCTCCCATCCAAGTACTAAACAGGCCCAACACTGCTTAGCTTCCAAGATCAGATGAAATTGGGCGCATCCAGTGTGGTGTGTATATAAATGAGCTTTGTGGTTTCTGTTAGAAATTTTCTACTTTTAACTACTGGTACATAAATGAATAAGTTTGAAAATAGAATGCATCAACAGAACGGTGTTGGCAGTATAAAAATACCTACAGCACCTTGTATTCCCAGGTGGTCTTCAATCAAAGCACTAACCAAGCCCAACACTGCTTAGCTTCCAAGATCAGATAAGATTGGGCATATCCAGTTTGGTGTGGCTGTAGACGAGCTTTGTGCTTTTTGTTAGAACTTTTCTACTTCTAACTACTGGTACATAAATGAATAAGTTTGAAAATGGAATGCATCAACAGAACGGTGTTGGCAGTATAAAAACACCTACAGCACCTTGTATTCCTAGGCGGTCTCCCATCCAAGTACTAACCAAGCCCAACACTGCTTAGCTTCCAAGACCTGATGAGATTGGGCTTATCCAGTGTGGTGTGGCTGTAGACGAGCTTTGTGGTTTCTGTTAGAACTTTTCTACTTCTAACTACTGGTACATAAATGAATAAGTTTGAAAATGGAACGCATCAGGAGAACGGTGTTGGCAGTATAAAAATACCTACAGCACCTTTTATTCCCAGGTGGTCTCCATCCAAGTACTAACCAAGCCGAACACTGCTTGGCTTCCAAGATCAGATGAGATTAGGCGTATCCAGTGTGGTGTGGCTGTAGACGAGTTTTGTGGTTTCTGTTAGAAATTTTCTACTTCTAACTACTGGTACATAAATGAATAAGTTTGAAAATGGAATGCATCAACAGAACGGTGTTGGCAGTATAAAAATACCTACAGCATCTTGTATTCCCAGGTGGTTTACCATCCAAGTACTAAACAGGCCCAACACTGCTTAGCTTCCAAGATCAGATGAGATTGGGCGTTTCCAGTGTGGTGTGGCTGTAGATTAGCTTTGTGGTTTCTGTTAGAACTTTTCTGCTTCTAACTACTGGTAAATAAATGAAAAAGTTTGAAAATGGAATGCATCAACAGAACGGTATTGGCAGTATAAAAATACCTACAGCACCTTGTATTCCCATGTGGTTTCCCATCCAAGTACTAACCAGGACCAACACTGCTCAGCTTCTAAGATCAGATGAGATTGGGCGTATCCTGTGTGGTGTGGCTGTAGATGAGCTTTGTGGTTTCTGTTAGAACTTTTCTACTTCTTACTACTGGTACATAAATTAATAAGTTTGAAAATAGAATGCATCAACAGAACGGTGTTGGCAGTATAAAAATACCTAGAGCACTTTGTATTCCTATGCGGTCTCCCATCCAAGTATTAACCAAACCCAACACTGCTTACCTTCCAAGATCTGATGAGTTGGGCGTATCCAGTGTGGTGTGGCTGTAGACAAGCTTTGAGGTTTCTGTTAGAACTTTTCTACTTCTAACTACTGGTACATAAATGAATAAGTTTGAAGATGGAATGCATCAACAGAACGGTGTTGGCAGTATAAAAATACCTACAGCACCTTGTATTCCCAGGTGGTCTACCATCCAAGTACTAACCAGGCCCAGTACTGCTTAGTTTCCAAGATCAGATGAGATTGGGCGTATCTAGTGTGGTGTGGCTGTAGATGAGCTTTGTGTTTTCTGTTAGAACTTTTCTACTTCTAACTACTGGTACATAAATGAATAAGTTTGAAAATGGAATACATCAGGAGAACGGTGTTGGCACTATTAAAATACCTACAGCACCATGTATTCCCAGGTGGTCTCCCTTCCAAGTACTAACCAAGCCCAGCACTGCTTAGCTTTCAAGATCAGATGAGATTGGGCGTATCCAGTGTGGTGTAGCTGTAGACGAGTTTTGTGGTTTCTGTTAGAACTTTTCTACTTCTAACTACTGGTACATAAATGAATAAGTTTGAAAATGGAATGCATCAACAGAACGGTGTTGGCAGTATAAAAATACCTACAGCACCTTGTATTCCCAGGTGGTCTCCCATCCAAGTACTAAAACGGCCCATCACTGCTTAGCTTCCAAGATCAGATGAGATTGGACGTATCCAGTGAGGTGTGGCTGTAGATAAGTTTTGTGGTTTCTGTTAGAACTTTTCTACTTCTAACTACTGGTACATAAATGAATAAGTTTGAAAATGGAATGCATCAACAGAACGGTATTGGCAGTATAAAAATACCTACAGCACCTTGTATTCCCAGGTGGTCTCCCTTCCAAGTACTAACCAAGCCCAACACTGCTTAGCTTCCAATATCAGATGAGATTTGGCGTACCCAGTATGGTGTGGCTGTAGATGAGCTTTGTGGTTTCTGTTAGAACTTTTCTACTTCTAACTACTGGTAAATAAATGAATAAGTTTGAAAATGGAATGCATCAGCAGAACGGTGTTGGCAGTATAAAAATACCTACAGCACCTTGTATTCCCAGGTGGTCTCCCATCCAAGTACTAACCAGGCCCAGCACTGCTTAGTTTCAAAGATCAGATGAGATTGGGCTTATCCAGTGTGGTGTGGCTGTAGATGAGCTTTGTGGTTTCTGTTAGAAGTTTTCTACTTCTAACTACTGGTACATAAATGAATAAGTATGAAAATGGAATGCATCAACAGAACGGTGTTGGCAGTA
This sequence comes from Pseudophryne corroboree, assembly GCF_028390025.1. NCBI lineage: Eukaryota > Metazoa > Chordata > Amphibia > Anura > Myobatrachidae > Pseudophryne > Pseudophryne corroboree. Next base: position 118,432,411 of record NC_086446.1, on the reverse strand, counting down.
TAAAAATACCTACAGCACCTTCTATTCCCAGGTGGTCCCCCATCCAAGTACTAACCAAGCCCAACACTGCTTAGCTTCTAAGATCAGATGAGATTGGGCGTATCCAGTGTGGTGTGGCTGTAGATGAGCTTTGTGGTTTCTGTTAGAACTTTTCTACTTCTTACTACTGGTACATAAATGAATAAGTTTGAAAATGGAATGCATCAACAGAACGGTGTTGGCAGTATAAAAATACCTTCAGCACCTTGTATTCCCAGGTGGTTTCCCATCCAAGTACTAACCAGGCCCAACACTGCTTAGCTTCTAAGATCAGATGAGATTTGGTGTATCCAGTGTAGTGTAGCTGTAGATGAGCTTTGTGGTTTCTGTTAGAACTTTTCTACTTCTAACTACTGGTAAATAAATGAATAAGTTTGAAAATGGAATGCATCAGGAGAACGGTGTTGGCAGTATAAAAATACCTACAGCACCTTGTATTCCCTGGTGGTCTCCCATCCAAGTACTAACCAAGCCCAACACTGCTTAGCTTCCAAGATCAGATGAGATTGGGCATATCCAGTGTGGTGTTGCTGTAGACATTTTTTGTGGTTTCTGTTAGAACTTTTCTACTTCTAACTACTGGTACATAAATGAATAAGTTTGAAAATGGAATGCATCAACAGAACGGTGTTTGCAGTATAAAAATACCTACAGCACCTTGTATTCCCAGGTGGTCTCCCGTCCAAGTACTAACCTGGCCCAACACTGCTTAGTTTCCAAGATCAGATGAGATTGGGCGCATCCAGTGTGGTGTGGCTGTAGATGAGCTTTGTGGTTTCTGTTAGAACTTTTCTACTTCCATCTACTGGTACATGAATGAATAAGTTTGAAAATGGAATGCATCAACAGAACGGTGTTGGCAGTATAAAAATACCTACTGCACCTTGTACTCCCAGGTGGTCTCCCATCCAAGTACTAAACAGGCCCAACACTGCTTAGCTTCCAAGATCAGATGAAATTGGGCGCATCCAGTGTGGTGTGTATATAAATGAGCTTTGTGGTTTCTGTTAGAAATTTTCTACTTTTAACTACTGGTACATAAATGAATAAGTTTGAAAATAGAATGCATCAACAGAACGGTGTTGGCAGTATAAAAATACCTACAGCACCTTGTATTCCCAGGTGGTCTTCAATCAAAGCACTAACCAAGCCCAACACTGCTTAGCTTCCAAGATCAGATAAGATTGGGCATATCCAGTTTGGTGTGGCTGTAGACGAGCTTTGTGCTTTTTGTTAGAACTTTTCTACTTCTAACTACTGGTACATAAATGAATAAGTTTGAAAATGGAATGCATCAACAGAACGGTGTTGGCAGTATAAAAACACCTACAGCACCTTGTATTCCTAGGCGGTCTCCCATCCAAGTACTAACCAAGCCCAACACTGCTTAGCTTCCAAGACCTGATGAGATTGGGCTTATCCAGTGTGGTGTGGCTGTAGACGAGCTTTGTGGTTTCTGTTAGAACTTTTCTACTTCTTACTACTGGTACATAAATGAATAAGTTTGAAAATGGAACGCATCAGGAGAACGGTGTTGGCAGTATAAAAATACCTACAGCACCTTTTATTCCCAGGTGGTCTCCATCCAAGTACTAACCAAGCCGAACACTGCTTGGCTTCCAAGATCAGATGAGATTAGGCGTATCCAGTGTGGTGTGGCTGTAGACGAGTTTTGTGGTTTCTGTTAGAAATTTTCTACTTCTAACTACTGGTACATAAATGAATAAGTTTGAAAATGGAATGCATCAACAGAACGGTGTTGGCAGTATAAAAATACCTACAGCATCTTGTATTCCCAGGTGGTTTACCATCCAAGTACTAAACAGGCCCAACACTGCTTAGCTTCCAAGATCAGATGAGATTGGGCGTTTCCAGTGTGGTGTGGCTGTAGATTAGCTTTGTGGTTTCTGTTAGAACTTTTCTGCTTCTAACTACTGGTAAATAAATGAAAAAGTTTGAAAATGGAATGCATCAACAGAACGGTATTGGCAGTATAAAAATACCTACAGCACCTTGTATTCCCATGTGGTTTCCCATCCAAGTACTAACCAGGACCAACACTGCTCAGCTTCTAAGATCAGATGAGATTGGGCGTATCCTGTGTGGTGTGGCTGTAGATGAGCTTTGTGGTTTCTGTTAGAACTTTTCTACTTCTTACTACTGGTACATAAATTAATAAGTTTGAAAATAGAATGCATCAACAGAACGGTGTTGGCAGTATAAAAATACCTAGAGCACTTTGTATTCCTATGCGGTCTCCCATCCAAGTATTAACCAAACCCAACACTGCTTACCTTCCAAGATCTGATGAGTTGGGCGTATCCAGTGTGGTGTGGCTGTAGACAAGCTTTGAGGTTTCTGTTAGAACTTTTCTACTTCTAACTACTGGTACATAAATGAATAAGTTTGAAGATGGAATGCATCAACAGAACGGTGTTGGCAGTATAAAAATACCTACAGCACCTTGTATTCCCAGGTGGTCTACCATCCAAGTACTAACCAGGCCCAGTACTGCTTAGTTTCCAAGATCAGATGAGATTGGGCGTATCTAGTGTGGTGTGGCTGTAGATGAGCTTTGTGTTTTCTGTTAGAACTTTTCTACTTCTAACTACTGGTACATAAATGAATAAGTTTGAAAATGGAATACATCAGGAGAACGGTGTTGGCACTATTAAAATACCTACAGCACCATGTATTCCCAGGTGGTCTCCCTTCCAAGTACTAACCAAGCCCAGCACTGCTTAGCTTTCAAGATCAGATGAGATTGGGCGTATCCAGTGTGGTGTAGCTGTAGACGAGTTTTGTGGTTTCTGTTAGAACTTTTCTACTTCTAACTACTGGTACATAAATGAATAAGTTTGAAAATGGAATGCATCAACAGAACGGTGTTGGCAGTATAAAAATACCTACAGCACCTTGTATTCCCAGGTGGTCTCCCATCCAAGTACTAAAACGGCCCATCACTGCTTAGCTTCCAAGATCAGATGAGATTGGACGTATCCAGTGAGGTGTGGCTGTAGATAAGTTTTGTGGTTTCTGTTAGAACTTTTCTACTTCTAACTACTGGTACATAAATGAATAAGTTTGAAAATGGAATGCATCAACAGAACGGTATTGGCAGTATAAAAATACCTACAGCACCTTGTATTCCCAGGTGGTCTCCCTTCCAAGTACTAACCAAGCCCAACACTGCTTAGCTTCCAATATCAGATGAGATTTGGCGTACCCAGTATGGTGTGGCTGTAGATGAGCTTTGTGGTTTCTGTTAGAACTTTTCTACTTCTAACTACTGGTAAATAAATGAATAAGTTTGAAAATGGAATGCATCAGCAGAACGGTGTTGGCAGTATAAAAATACCTACAGCACCTTGTATTCCCAGGTGGTCTCCCATCCAAGTACTAACCAGGCCCAGCACTGCTTAGTTTCAAAGATCAGATGAGATTGGGCTTATCCAGTGTGGTGTGGCTGTAGATGAGCTTTGTGGTTTCTGTTAGAAGTTTTCTACTTCTAACTACTGGTACATAAATGAATAAGTATGAAAATGGAATGCATCAACAGAACGGTGTTGGCAGTATAAAAATACCTACAGCACCTTCTATTCCCAGGTGGTCCCCCATCCAAGTACTAACCAAGCCCAACACTGCTTAGCTTCTAAGATCAGATGAGATTGGGCGTATCCAGTGTGGTGTGGCTGTAGATGAGCTTTGTGGTTTCTGTTAGAACTTTTCTACTTCTTACTACTGGTACATAAATGAATAAGTTTGAAAATGGAATGCATCAACAGAACGGTGTTGGCAGTATAAAAATACCCACAGCACCTTTTATTCCCAGGTGGTCTCCCATCCAAGTACTAACCAAGCCCAACACTGCTTAGCTTCCAAGATCAGATGAGATTAGGCGTATCCAGCGTGGTGTGGCTGCAGACGAGTTTTGCTGTCTCTGTTAGAACTTTTCTACTTCTAACTACTGGTACATAAATGAATAAGTTTGAAAATGGAATGCATCAACAGAACAGTGTTGGCAGTATAAAAATACCTACAGCAACTCGTATTCCAAGGTGGTCTACCATCCAAGTACTAAACAGGCCCAACACTGCTTAGCTTCTAAGATCAGATGAGATTTGATGTATCCAGTGTGGTGTGGCTGTAGATGAGCTTTGTGGTTTCTGTTAGAACTTTTCTACTTCTAACTACTGGTAAATAAATGAGTAAGTTTGAAAATGGAATGCATCAGGAGAACGGTGTTGGCAGTATAAAAATACCTACAGCACCTTGTATTCCCTGGTGGTCTCCCATCCAAGTACTAACCAAGCCCAACACTGCTTAGCTTCCAAGATCAGATGAGATTGGGCATATCCAGTGTGGTGTGGCTGTAGACATTTTTTGTGGTTTCTGTTAGAACTTTTCTACTTCTAACTACTGGTACATAAATGAATAAGTTTGAAAATGGAATGCATCAACAGAACGGTGTTGGCAGTATAAAAATACCTACAGCACCTTGTATTCCCAGGTGGTTTCCCATCCAAGTACTAACCAGGCCCAACACTGCTTAGCTTCCAAGATCAGATGAGATTGGGCATATCTAGTGTGGTGTGGCTGCAGATGAGCTTTGTGGCTTCTGTTAGAACTTTTCTACTTCTAACTACTGGTACATAAATGAATAAGTTTGAAAATGGAATGCATCAACAGAACGGTGTTGGCAGTATAAAAATACCTACAGCACCTTGTATTCCCAAGTGGTCTTCCATCCAAGTACTAACCAAGCACAACACTTCTTAGCTTCCAAGATCAGATGAGATTGAGCGTATCCAGTGTGGTGTGGCTGTTAACGAGTTTTGTGTTTTCTGTTAGAACTTTTCTACTTCTAACTACTGGTACATAAATGAATAAGTTTGAAAATGGAATGCATCAGGAGAACTGTGTTGGCACTATAAAAATACCTACAGCACCTTGTATTCCCTGGTGGTCTCCCTTCCAAGTACTAACCAAGCCCAACACTGCTTAGCTTCCAAGATCAGATGAGATTGGGCGTATCCAGTGTGGTGTGGCTGTAGACAAGTTTTGTGGTTTCTGTTAGAACTTTTTCTACTTCTAACTGCTGGTAAATAAATGAAAAAGTTTGAAAATTGAATGCATCTGAATGCATCAGCAGAACGGTGTTGGCAGTATAAAAATATCTACAGCACCTTGTATTCCCAGGTGATCTCTCATCCAAGTACTAACCCGGCCCAGCACTGCTTAGTTTCCAAGATCAGATGAGATTGGGCATATCCAGTGTGGTGTGGCTGTAGATGAGCTTTGTGGTTTCTGTTAGAACTTTTCTACTTCTAACTACTGGTACATAAATGAATAAGTTTGAAAATGGAATGCATCAACAGAACGGTGTTGGCAGTATAAAAATACCTTCAGCACCTTGTATTCCCAGGTGGTTTCCCATCCAAGTACTAACCAGGCCCAACACTGCTTAGCTTCTAAGATCAGATGAGATTTGGTGTATCCAGTGTGGTGTAGCTGAGCTTTGTGGTTTCTGTTAGAACTTTTCTACTTCTAACTACTGGTAAATAAATGAATAAGTTTGAAAATGGAATGCATCAGGAGAACGGTGTTGGCAGTATAAAAATACCTACAGCACCTTGTATTCCCTGGTGGTCTCCCATCCAAGTACTAACCAAGCCCAACACTGCTTAGCTTCCAAGATCAGATGAGATTGGGCATATCCAGTGTGGTGTTGCTGTAGACATTTTTTGTGGTTTCTGTTAGAACTTTTCTACTTCTAACTACTGGTACATAAATGAATAAGTTTGAAAATGGAATGCATCAACAGAACGGTGTTTGCAGTATAAAAATACCTACAGCACCTTGTATTCCCAGGTGGTCTCCCGTCCAAGTACTAACCTGGCCCAACACTGCTTAGTTTCCAAGATCAGATGAGATTGGGCGCATCCAGTGTGGTGTGGCTGTAGATGAGCTTTGTGGTTTCTGTTAGAACTTTTCTACTTCCATCTACTGGTACATGAATGAATAAGTTTGAAAATGGAATGCATCAACAGAACGGTGTTGGCAGTATAAAAATACCTACTGCACCTTGTACTCCCAGGTGGTCTCCCATCCAAGTACTAAACAGGCCCAACACTGCTTAGCTTCCAAGATCAGATGAAATTGGGCGCATCCAGTGTGGTGTGTATATAAATGAGCTTTGTGGTTTCTGTTAGAAATTTTCTACTTTTAACTACTGGTACATAAATGAATAAGTTTGAAAATAGAATGCATCAACAGAACGGTGTTGGCAGTATAAAAATACCTACAGCACCTTGTATTCCCAGGTGGTCTTCAATCAAAGCACTAACCAAGCCCAACACTGCTTAGCTTCCAAGATCAGATAAGATTGGGCATATCCAGTTTGGTGTGGCTGTAGACGAGCTTTGTGCTTTTTGTTAGAACTTTTCTACTTCTAACTACTGGTACATAATTGAATAAGTTTGAAAATGGAATGCATCAACAGAACGGTGTTGGCAGTATAAAAACACCTACAGCACCTTGTATTCCTAGGCGTTCTCCCATCCAAGTACTAACCAAGCCCAACACTGCTTAGCTTCCAAGACCTGATGAGATTGGGCTTATCCAGTGTGGTGTGGCTGTAGACGAGCTTTGTGGTTTCTGTTAGAACTTTTCTACTTCTAACTACTGGTACATAAATGAATAAGTTTGAAAATGGAACGCATCAGGAGAACGGTGTTGGCAGTATAAAAATACCTACAGCACCTTTTATTCCCAGGTGGTCTCCATCCAAGTACTAACCAAGCCGAACACTGCTTGGCTTCCAAGATCAGATGAGATTAGGCGTATCCAGTGTGGTGTGGCTGTAGACGAGTTTTGTGGTTTCTGTTAGAAATTTTCTACTTCTAACTACTGGTACATAAATGAATAAGTTTGAAAATGGAATGCATCAACAGAACGGTGTTGGCAGTATAAAAATACCTACAGCATCTTGTATTCCCAGGTGGTTTACCATCCAAGTACTAAACAGGCCCAACACTGCTTAGCTTCCAAGATCAGATGAGATTGGGCGTTTCCAGTGTGGTGTGGCTGTAGATTAGCTTTGTGGTTTCTGTTAGAACTTTTCTGCTTCTAACTACTGGTAAATAAATGAAAAAGTTTGAAAATGGAATGCATCAACAGAACGGTATTGGCAGTATAAAAATACCTACAGCACCTTGTATTCCCATGTGGTTTCCCATCCAAGTACTAACCAGGACCAACACTGCTCAGCTTCTAAGATCAGATGAGATTGGGCGTATCCTGTGTGGTGTGGCTGTAGATGAGCTTTGTGGTTTCTGTTAGAACTTTTCTACTTCTTACTACTGGTACATAAATGAATAAGTTTGAAAATAGAATGCATCAACAGAACGGTGTTGGCAGTATAAAAATACCTAGAGCACCTTGTATTCCTATGCGGTCTCCCATCCAAGTATTAACCAAACCCAACACTGCTTACCTTCCAAGATCTGATGAGTTGGGCGTATCCAGTGTGGTGTGGCTGTAGACAAGCTTTGAGGTTTCTGTTAGAACTTTTCTACTTCTAACTACTGGTACATAAATGAATAAGTTTGAAGATGGAATGCATCAACAGAACGGTGTTGGCAGTATAAAAATACCTACAGCACCTTGTATTCCCAGGTGGTCTACCATCCAAGTACTAACCAGGCCCAGTACTGCTTAGTTTCCAAGATCAGATGAGATTGGGCGTATCTAGTGTGGTGTGGCTGTAGATGAGCTTTTTTGTTTTCTGTTAGAACTTTTCTACTTCTAACTACTGGTACATAAATGAATAAGTTTGAAAATGGAATGCATCAACAGAACGGTATTGGCAGTATAAAAATACCTACAGCACCTTGTATTCCCAGGTGGTCTCCCATCCAAGTACTAACCAAGCACAACACTGCTTAGCTTCCAAGATCAGATGAGATTGGATGTATACAGTGTGGTGTAGCTGTAGATGAGCTTTGTGTTTTTTGTTAGAACTTTTCTACTTCTAACTACTGGTACATAAATGAATAAGTTTGAAAATGGAATACATCAGGAGAACGGTGTTGGCACTATTAAAATACCTACAGCACCATGTATTCCCAGGTGGTCTCCCTTCCAAGTACTAACCAAGCCCAGCACTGCTTAGCTTTCAAGATCAGATGAGATTGGGCGTATCCAGTGTGGTGTAGCTGTAGACGAGTTTTGTGGTTTCTGTTAGAACTTTTCTACTTCTAACTACTGGTACATAAATGAATAAGTTTGAAAATGGAATGCATCAACAGAACGGTGTTGGCAGTATAAAAATACCTACAGCACCTTGTATTCCCAGGTGGTCTCCCATCCAAGTACTAAAACGGCCCATCACTGCTTAGCTTCCAAGATCAGATGAGATTGGACGTATCCAGTGAGGTGTGGCTGTAGATAAGTTTTGTGGTTTCTGTTAGAACTTTTCTACTTCTAACTACTGGTACATAAATGAATAAGTTTGAAAATGGAATGCATCAACAGAACGGTATTGGCAGTATAAAAATACCTACAGCACCTTGTATTCCCAGGTGGTCTCCCATCCAAGTACTAACCAAGCACAACACTGTTTAGCTTCCAAGATCAGATGAGATTGAATGTATACAGTGTGGTGTAGCTGTAGACGAGCTTTGTGTTTTTTGTTAGAACTTTTCTACTTCTAACTACTGGTACATAAATGAATAAGTTTGAAAATGGAATACATCAGGAGAACGGTGTTGGCACTATTAAAATACCTACAGCACCATGTATTCCCAGGTGGTCTCCCTTCCAAGTACTAACCAAGCCCAGCACTGCTTAGCTTTCAAGATCAGATGAGATTGGGCGTATCCAGTGTGGTGTAGCTGTAGACGAGTTTTGTGGTTTCTGTTAGAACTTTTCTACTTCTAACTACTGGTACATAAATGAATAAGTTTGAAAATGGAATGCATCAACAGAACGGTGTTGGCAGTATAAAAATACCTACAGCACCTTGTATTCCCAGGTGGTCTCCCATCCAAGTACTAAAACGGCCCATCACTGCTTAGCTTCCAAGATCAGATGAGATTGGACGTATCCAGTGAGGTGTGGCTGTAGATAAGTTTTGTGGTTTCTGTTAGAACTTTTCTACTTTTAACAACTGGTAAATAAATGAAAAAGTTTGAAAATGGAATGCGTCAGCAGAACGGTGTTGGCAGTATAAAAATATCTACAGCACCTTGTATTCCCAGGTGGTCTCCCATCCAAGTACTAACCAGGCCCAGCACTGCTTAGTTTCCAAGATCAGATGAGATTGGGCATATACAGGTTGGTGTGGCTGTAGATGAGCTTTGTGGTTTCTGTTAGAACTTTTCTACTTCTAACTACTGGTACATAAATGAATAAGTTTGAAAATGGAATGCATCAACAGAACGGTGTTGGCAGTATAAAAATACCTTCAGCACCTTGTATTCCCAGGTGGTTTCCCATCAAAGTACTAACCAGGCCCAACACTGCTTAGCTTCTAAGATCAGATGAGATTGGGCGTATCCAGTGTGGTGTGGCTGTAGACGAGCTTTGTGGTTTCTGATAGAACTTTTCTACTTCTAACTACTGGTACATAAATGAATAAGTTTGAAAATGGAATGCATCAGAAGAACGGTGTTGGCAGTATAAAAATACCTACATCACCTTATGTTCCCAGGTGGTCTCCCATCCAAGTACTAACCAAGCCCAACACTGCTTAGCTTCCGAGATCAGATGAGATTGGGCGTATCCAGTGTGGTGTGGCTGTAGATGTGCTTTGTGGTTTCTGTTAGAACTTTTCTGCTTCTAACAACTGGTAAATAAATGAAAAAGTTTGAAAATTGAATGCATCAGCAGAACGGTGTTGGCAGTATAAAAATATCTACAGCACCTTGTATTCCCAGGTGGTTTCCCATCCAAGTACTAACCAGGCCCAACACTGCTTAGCTTCCAAAATCAGATGAAATTGGGAATATCTAGTGTGGTGTGGCTGTAGATGAGCTTTGTGGTTTCTGTTAGAACTTTTCTACTTCTAACTACTGGTACATAAATGAATAAATTTGAAAATGGAATGCATCAACTGAACGGTGTTGGCAGTTTAAAAATACCTACAGCACCTTGTATTCCCAGGTGGTCTCCCATCCAAGTACTAACCAAACAGAACACTGCTTAGCTTCCAAGATCAGATGAGACTGGGCGTATCCAGTGTGGTGTGGCTGTAGACGAGTTTTGTGTTTTCTGTTAGAACTTTTCTACTTCTAACTACTGGTACATAAATGAATAAATTTGAAAATGGAATGCATCAACAGAACGGTGTTGGCACTATAAAAATACCTACAGCACCTTGTATTCCCAGGTGGTCTTCCTTCCAAGTACTAACCAAGCCCAACACTGTTTAGCTTCCAAGATCAGATGAGATTGGGCGTATCCAGTGTGGTGTGGCTGTAGAGGAGTTTTGTGGTTTCTGTTAGAACTTTTCTACTTTTAACTACTGGTAAATAAATGAAAAAGTTTGAAAATGGAATGCATCAGCAGAACGGTGTTGGCAGTATAAAAATATCTACAGCACCTTGTATTCCCAGGTGATCTCCCATCCAAGTACTAACCAGGCCCAGCACTGCTTAGTTTCCAAGATCAGATGAGATTGGGCATATCCAGTGTGGTGTGGCTGTAGATAAGCTTTGTGGTTTCTGTTTGAACTTTTCTACTTCTAACTACTGGTACATAAATGAATAAGTTTGAAAATGGAATGCATCAACAGAACGGTGTTGGCAGTATAAAAATACCTACAGCACCTTGTATTCCCATGTGGTTTCCCATCCAAGTACTAACCAGGACCAACACTGCTCAGCTTCTAAGATCAGATGAGATTGGGCGTATCCTGTGTGGTGTGGCTGTAGATGAGCTTTGTGGTTTCTGTTAGAACTTTTCTACTTCTTACTACTGGTACATAAATGAACAAGTTTGAAAATAGAATGCATCAACAGAACGGTGTTGGCAGTATAAAAATACCTAGAGCACCTTGTATTCCTATGCGGTCTCCCATCCAAGTATTAACCAAACCCAACACTGCTTAGCTTCCAAGATCTGATGAGTTGGGCGTATCCAGTGTGGTGTGGCTGTAGACAAGCTTTGAGGTTTCTGTTAGAACTTTTCTACTTCTAACTACTGGTACATAAATGAATAAGTTTGAAAATGGAATGCATCAACAGAACGGTGTTGGCAGTATAAAAATACCTACAGCACCTTGTATTCCCAGGTGGTCTACCATCCAAGTACTAACCAGGCCCAGTACTGCTTAGTTTCCAAGATCAGATGAGATTGGGCGTATCTAGTGTGGTGTGGCTGTAGATGAGCTTTGTGTTTTCTGTTAGAACTTTTCTACTTCTAACTACTGGTACATAAATGAATAAGTTTGAAAATGGAATGCATCAACAGAACGGTATTGGTTGTATAAAAATACCTACAGCACCTTGTATTCCCAGGTGGTCTCCCATCCAAGTACTAACCAAGCACAACACTGCTTAGCTTCCAAGATCAGATGAGATTGGATGTATACAGTGTGGTGTAGCTGTAGACGAGCTTTGTGTTTTTTGTTAGAACTTTTCTACTTCTAACTACTGGTACATAAATGAATAAGTTTGAAAATGGAATACATCAGGAGAACGGTGTTGGCACTATTAAAATACCTACAGCACCATGTATTCCCAGGTGGTCTCCCTTCCAAGTACTAACCAAGCCCAGCACTGCTTAGCTTTCAAGATCAGATGAGATTGGGCGTATCCAGTGTGGTGTAGCTGTATACGAGTTTTGTGGTTTCTGTTAGAACTTTTCTACTTCTAACTACTGGTACATAAATGAATAAATTTGAAAATTGAATGCATCAACAGAACGGTGTTGGCAGTATAAAAATACCTACAGCACCTTGTATTCCCAGGTGGTCTCCCATCCAAGTACTAAAACGGCCCAACACTGCTTAGCTTCCAAGATCAGATGAGATTGGACGTATCCAGTGAGGTGTGGCTGTAGATAAGTTTTGTGGTTTCTGTTAGAACTTTTCTACTTCTAACAACTGGTAAATAAATGAAAAAGTTTGAAAATGGAATGCATCAGCAGAACGGTGTTGGCAGTATAAAAATATCTACAGCACCTTGTATTCCCAGGTGGTTTCCAATCCAAGTACTAACCAGGCCCAGCACTGCTTAGTTTCCAAGATCAGATGAGATTGGGCGTATCCAGTGTGGTGTGGCTGTAGACGAGTTTTGTGGTTTCTGTTATAACTTTTCTACTTCTAACTACTGGTAAATAAATGAAAAAGTTTGAAAATGGAATGCGTCAGCAGAACGGTGTTGGCAGTATAAAAATATCTACAGCACCTTGTATTCCCAGGTGGTCTCCCATCCAAGTACTAACCAGGCCCAGCACTGCTTAGTTTCCAAGATCAGATGAGATTGGGCATATACAGGTTGGTGTGGCTGTAGATGAGCTTTGTGGTTTCTGATAGAACTTTTCTACTTCTAACTACTGGTACATAAATGAATAAGTTTGAAAATGGAATGCATCAACAGAACGGTGTTGGCAGTATAAAAATACCTTCAGCACCTTGTATTCCCAGGTGGTTTCCCATCAAAGTACTAACCAGGCCCAACACTGCTTAGCTTCTAAGATCAGATGAGATTGGGCGTATCCAGTGTGGTGTGGCTGTAGACGAGCTTTGTGGTTTCTGATAGAACTTTTCTACTTCTAACTACTGGTACATAAATGAATAAGTTTGAAAATGGAATGCATCAGAAGAACGGTGTTGGCAGTATAAAAATACCTACATCACCTTGTGTTCCCAGGTGGTCTCCCATCCAAGTACTAACCAAGCCCAACACTGCTTAGCTTTCGAGATCAGATGAGATTGGGCGTATCCAGTGTGGTGTGGCTGTAGACAAGTTTTGTGGTTTCTGTTAGAACTTTTCTACTTCTAACTACTGGTACATAAATGAATAAGTTTGAAAATGGAATGCATCAACAGAACAGTGTTGGCAGTATAAAAATACCTACATCACCTTGTGTTCCCAGGTGGTCTCCCATCCAAGTACTAACCAAGCCCAACACTGCTTAGCTTCCGAGATCAGATGAGATTGGGCTTATCCAGTGCGGTGTGGCTGTAGACAAGTTTTGTGGTTTCTGTTAGAACTTTTCTACTTCTAACTACTGGTACATAAATGAATAAGTTTGAAAATGGAATGCATCAACAGAACGGTGTTGGCAGTATAAAAATACCTACAGCACCTTGTATTCCCAGGTGGTCACCCATCCAAGTACTAAACAGGTCCAACACTGCTTAGCTTCCAAGATCAGATGAGATTGGGAATATCCAGTGTGGTGTGGCTGTAGATGAGCTTTGCGGTTTCTGTTAGAACTTTTCTACTTCTAACAACTGGTAAATAAATGAAAAAGTTTGAAAATTGAATGCATCAGCAGATTGGTGTTGGCAGTATAAAAATATCTTCAGCAACTTGTATTCCCAGGTGGTTTCCCATCCAAGTACTAACCAGGCCCAACACTGCTTAGCTTCCAAAATCAGATGAAATTGGGAATATCTAGTGTGGTGTTGCTGTAGATGAGCTTTGTGGTTTCTGTTAGAACTTTTCTACTTCTAACTACTGGTACATAAATGAATAAGTTTGAAAATGGAATGCATCAACAGAACGGTGTTGGCAGTTTAAAAATACCTACAGCACCTTGTATTCCCAGGTGGTCTCCCATCCAAGTACTAACCAAACAGAACACTGCTTAGCTTCCAAGATCAGATGAGACTGGGCGTATCCAGTGTGGTGTGGCTGTAGACGAGTTTTGTGTTTTCTGTTAGAACTTTTCTACTTCTAACTACTGGTACATAAATGAATAAATTTGAAAATGGAATGCATCAACAGAACGGTGTTGGCACTATAAAAATACCTACAGCACCTTGTATTCCCAGGTGGTCTTCCTTCCAAGTACTAACCAAGCCCAACACTGTTTAGCTTCCAAGATCAGATGAGATTGGGCGTATCCAGTGTGGTGTGGCTGTAGAAGAGTTTTGTGGTTTCTGTTAGAACTTTTCTACTTTTAGCTACTGGTAAATAAATGAAAAAGTTTGAAAATGGAATGCATCAGCAGAACGGTGTTGGCAGTATAAAAATATCTACAGCACCTTGTATTCCCAGGTGATCTCCCATCCAAGTACTAACCAGGCCCAGCACTGCTTAGTTTCCAAGATCAGATGAGATTGGGCGTATCCAGTGTGGTGTGGCTGTAGATAAGCTTTGTGGTTTCTGTTTGAACTTTTCTACTTCTAACTACTGGTACATAAATGAATAAGTTTGAAAATGGAATGCATCAACAGAACGGTGTTGGCAGTATAAAAATACCTACAGCACCTTGTATTCCCAGGTGGTTTCCCATCCAAGTACTAACCAGGCCCAACACTGCTTAGCTTCTAAGATCAGATGAGATTTGGTGTATCCAGTGTGGTGTGGCTGTAGATGAGCTTTGTGGTTTCTGTTAGAACTTTTCTACTTCTAACTACTGGTAAATAAATGAATAAGTTTGAAAATGGAATGCATCAGGAGAACGGTGTTGGCAGTATAAAAATACCTACAGCACCTTGTATTCCCAGGTGGTCTTCAATCAAAGCACTAACCAAGCCCAACACTGCTTAGCTTCCAAGATCAGATAAGATTGGGCGTATCCAGTGTGGTGTGGCTGTAGACGAGCTTTGTGCTTTCTGTTAGAACTTTTCTACTTCTAAATACTGGTACATAAATGAATAAGTTTGAAAATGGAATGCATCAACAGAACGGTGTTGGCAGTATAAAAACACCTACAGCACCTTGTATTTCTAGGCGGTCTCCCATCCAAGTACTAACCAAGCCCAACACTGCTTAGCTTCCAAGATCTGATGAGATTGGGCGTATCCAGTGTGGTGTGGCTGTAGACGAGCTTTGTGGTTTCTGTTAGAACTTTTCTACTTCTAACTACTGGTACATAAATGAATAAGTTTGAAAATGGAATGCATCAGGAGAACGGTGTTGGCAGTATAAAAATACCTACAGCACCTTGTATTCCCAGGTGGTCTCCATCCAAGTACTAACCAAGCCCAACACTGCTTGGCTTCCAAGATCAGATGAGATTAGGCGTATCCAGTGTGGTGTGGCTGTAGACGAGTTTTGTGGTTTCTGTTAGAACTTTTCTACTTCTAACTACTGGTACATAAATGAATAAGGATGAGAAATTAGTATTAATTGCTTAATACAAGTTCTGGCGCTGGGACTTGTGCTGGTTCTCTAAGCTGCTACCACAGTGAGAGACAGTCAATCTCTCATAAAACTGATACTACCACAAGAAAAAAAGATAAGATAGCGCTAACAAGTTAACTAAACACAGGTGTTTTTCCATAAAATGAATCACATTTATTTAATGATACTAGACATGTAATCATGGATAGTTGTACACATTTAAAACCATATATTAAAAAGCCTCTTATAGCCAGTCTCTATCTATGTTGCAAAATAGAATTTTATTTTATGTATTAATTAATTTTTTAGAAGGAGTAACAACGTAAATGATCTGTTGAAAAACAAGAGAAAATAATAATAATAATAATGAAAAAACTTTAACATATAATTCTACAGTGATGTTACTGTGTGTTTAAGAGAAAGTAAACAAAACCATGTGATCCCAAAGTGGTGACGTGTTCGTGTGGCCGGAGAGAAGCGAACAGTCTGAACATTGAGCCGTTTGAGCTCGCGTAGTCACGTGACCGGTCCATGTGACACGTAACCATAATGGAAAGAACAAAAGATCTATCACACCTCCGTGATCCTATGAAGCTCATTTACAGCCACACCACACTGGATACGCCCAATCTCATCGGATCTTGGAAACTAAGCAGTACTGGGCCTGGTTAGTACTTGGATGGGGAACCACCTTGGAATACAAGGTGCTGTAGATATTTTTATACTGCCAACACCGTTCTGCTGATGCATTCCATTTTCAAACTTTTTCATTTATTTACCAGTAGTTAGAAGTAGAAAAGTTCTAACAGAAACCACAGAGCTCATCTACAGTCACACCACACAGGAAACGCCCAATCTCATCTGATCTTGGAAGCTAAGCAGTGTTGGGCCTGTTTAGTATTTGGATGGTAGACCACCTGGGAATACAAGGTGCTGTAGGTATTTTTATACTGCCAGCACCGTTCTGTTGATGCATTCCATTTTCAAACTTATTCATTTATGTACCAGTAGTTAGAAGTAGAAAAGTTCTAACAGAAACCCCAAAGCTTGTCTACAGCCACACCATACTGGATACGCCCAATCTCATCAGATCTTGGAAGCTAAGCCGTGTTGGGTTTGGTTAATACTTGGATGGGAGACCGCATAGGAATACAAGGTGCTCTAGGTATTTTTATACTGCCAACACCGTTCTGTTGATGCATTCTATTTTCAAACTTATACATTTATGTACCAGTAGTAAGAAGTAGAAAAGTTCTAACAGAAACCACAAAGCTCATCTACAGCCACACCACACTGGATACGCCCAATCTCATCTGATCTTAGAAGCTGAGCAGTGTTGGGCCTGGTTAGTACTTGGATGGGAAACCACCTGGGAATACAAGGTGCTGTAAGTATTTTTATACTGCCAACACCGTTCTGTTGATGCATTCTATTTTCAAACTTATTCATTTAAGTACCATTAGTTAGAAGTAGAAAAGTTCTACGGGCCTGGCTGTGCTTCTATGGCGGCACACCTGGAGACTGCTCAGGGCACACTAGTGTGCCACGGCACAGTGGTTGAAAAACACTGATCTAGTGAGATAGTGGAAGCATGTATGTATGTATGAGTCCATGTTTGAGGGGTCATGTATCATCGTGCCTGTCACAACTGAGGGCCTGAGCTGACGGGAGGCAGCCTCAGTTGTAGGGGCTGAGATGTACCGGAACCTGGGAGGTTATATCAGACCCCTGGACATGTAAGTAACATGAATAATAACTGCCCGAAGGCGTGACCACGACAACTTGGATAAAAGTCAATGATGTTTATTATGACAACTCCGCAACACAGCAGCAGTAAAAGAAAACGTAAAAGTCAGCAAATAATAAATACAGTTCCTGGGTACTACAGGATGGCAGGAGCCACAGGGCACTGGTAGTGTGAGATAGTTCTTATGATCTTCTAGATGGAAAGTCCTTACCAGGCCCGACTGTAGCAATGGAGATAACCCAGGATTGTGCCAGCTGGTGTTCCAGGAACAGCTGGGTTGCTGAAGGTAAAACAGCTGCTGTGGATACTGGCTGGAACCAGACTGTTGTTAGCACGGAGTGGATACTGGCTGGAACCAGTTAAATAATAAATGAACTTGGGAGCGATGAAATATGAACTGAAATGTAGAACTTGAGAGCGGAGAAATAATAATACCGGTGGAGAGTGGTAAAGTGTAGAAAGGACACCGGCCCTTTAAGGGAAGCTGTACTCTGCTGGAAGCTGAGCTGGAAGCAGGTAATGTTGTAGCTGGAAACAGATGAATCCACAATGGATTGGAGAGTCAGGCTACACCGCAGGTGGAATGCTGGTGCGGGTCTCTATGGTGGAAGTCTTGAGACAGGAGCTGGAACCTGGAAGACAATCACAGGAGAGAGACAAACAGGAACTAGGTTTGACAACCAAAGCACTGACGCCTTCCTTGCTCAGGCACAGTGTATTTATACCTGCAGCAAGGAAGGGATTGGCTAGGCAATTATGCAGATTAACAATACTGACAACAGATTGGAGGAAATGATCAGCTGACAGAATCCAAGATGGAGGCGCCCATGCAGACACTTGGAGGGAAGTTTGGTTTGTAATCCATGTGGTAATGAAAACAGTAATGGCGGCGCCGGCCACTGGAGACAGGAGACGCCAGGCTGACAAGTGCACATCCAACCACGCGGACACAGCGGAGGCCGCGGCTGACGTAATCGCCACTCTGACACTCTGCATGCAGAAGCTCAGGGACGGCGGCGGAGGCCGCGGGAGACGCCATGCCAGATGTAATAAGGCGTTACTGTGACAGCGTCTCAGAGAGACAGGAGAGGATGCAGGAATGTGAACATTAGGATAACAGATGGGATCCGGTCCTGGAGCGCTGAGCCAGCCTTAGGAGGCATCTGATGGGTAAGAAATGGCGTCCAGATACCCGGATCGTGACAGCACCCCCCCCTTTAGGAGTGGCCCCAGGACACTTCTTTGGCTTTTGAGGAAACTTGGAATGGAATCTCCGGACCAAGGCAGGAGCATGGACATCAGAAGCATTGGTCCATGAACGTTCCTCAGGACCATAACCCTTCCAGTCAATAAGATATTGTAGTTGACCGTAACGGTGACGTGAGTCCAGGATCTTGGCCACTTCATACTCAACGCCTCGTTGAGTTTGGACTTTCGGAGTTGGAGGAAGTGAGGAATGAAACCGATTCAAGATCAGCGGTTTCAACAGGGAAACATGGAATGTCCTGGGTATTTTTAAGAAGGGAGGCAACTGGAGTCTGTAAGCAACAGGATTGATGACTTGTTCAATCTTGAAAGGACCGATATAGCGAGGTGCAAACTTCATACTGGGAACTCTTAACCTCAAATTCTTCATGGATAACCATACCCGATCACCCACCTTGAGAGCAGGAACTGCTCGACGCTTCTTATCCGCAAACTTCTTGTACCTGAACGATGCCTTGAGCAGAGCTGATCGTACGCTCTTCCAGATATTGGCAAACTGATGCAAGGTGATATCCACTGCGGGAACAGAAGTTGCTGGAAGCGGTTGGAACTCAGGAACTTTAGGGTGGAATCCAAAGTTAGTGAAGAATGGTGTTGAAGCAGATGAAGAATGATACTGGTTGTTATGACAGAACTCGGCCCAGGGAAGTAATTGAACCCAGTCATCTTGAGAGGAGGACACATAGATGCGGAGGAAGGCCTCCAAGTCCTGATTCACCCTCTCGGTTTGACCATTGGTCTGAGGATGGTAAGCCGTGGAAAACTTTAGCTTGACTTGGAGGACTTGACATAAACTTCGCCAGAATTTGGCTGTGAATTGAACTCCTCGATCTGAGATAATTTCTTCAGGAAGACCGTGGAGTCGGAAGATCTCTTGTATGAATACTTGAGCCAACTTGGAAGCTGACGGAAGACCGGTGAGAGGAATGAAGTGTGCCATCTTGGTGAACCGGTCAACTACCACCCAGATGGTATTGAACTTGTTGCACATGGGTAAGTCTGTAATGAAATCCATCGACAAGTGGGTCCATGGTCGACGGGGAACGGATAGTGGAACCAGTTGCCCCGCAGGCGACTGGCGGGATACTTTATGTTGGGCACACTTTGGGCAAGATGCAATAAACTCCAAGACGTCCTTTTTCAGAGTTGGCCACCAATAGGACCTAGAGATAAACTCCAGGGTTTTTTGGATACCTGTATGTCCGGCAAAACGGGAAGCATGGGCCCAATGCATGAGCTTCTTCCTTAGCATCGGCTTCACAAAACTTTTCCCTGATGGGGGCGTAGAGTCCATCCCTACCGTGGAGAATGCCAACGGATTTATAATAGGATGCTTGTCTGAAGACTCTGACTCATTTTCTTGCTCCCATGAGCGGGAAAGGGCATCGGCCTTGCGATTCTGAGAGCCCGGACAGAACTGGAGTTTAAAGTCGAACCTGGAAAAGAAAAGTGCCCATCTGGCCTGACGAGGGTTGAGACATTGTGCGCCCTTCAGGTATAAAAGGTTCTTGTGGTCTGTAAGTATGGTGATTAAATGAGAAGCTCCCTCCAACAGATACCTCAACTCTTCTAGAGCGAGCTTGATGGCTAGCAACTCCTGGTCGCCAATGGCATAGTTGCGCTCAGCTGGGGAGAACTTCCGGGAGAAGAAACTGCAAGGATGTAAATGGCCATCTTTAGCCCTCTGAGATAACACCGCTCCTACTCCAACGGAGGAGGCATCCACCTCTAGGATGAAAGGAGAGTCGATGTCAGGCTGTTTCAGGACAGGCGCAGAGATGAACCTCTGTTTTAAAAGATGAAAAGCTTGCATGGCTTCTTCAGACCACTTGGACGGGTTAGCACCCTTCTTGGTGAAAGCAGTAATAGGCGCCACAATGGTGGAAAAGTCTCGTATAAACTTTCGGTAATAATTGGCGAACCCTAAGAACCTCTGGACCCCTTTGAGGGTTAAGGGTACCGGCCAATTCTGAATTGCTTGTAGTTTCTCAGGATCCATCTCTAGTCCGGAACCGGACACAATGTACCCTAGAAACGGAATGGACTTGACTTCAAAGACGCATTTTTCTAATTTGCAATAGAGATGATTGACACGGAGACGGGACAGAACCTCTTTAACCCAAAAACGATGTTCCTCTAAATCGTTGGCAAAAATGAGGATATCGTCTAGATAGACCACGACATGACGGTATAGAATGTCTCTGAAAATCTCATTGACAAAATGCTGGAAGACAGCTGGAGCATTGCTCAATCCGAAGGGCATGACGAGGTACTCATAATGTCCGTCACGGGTGTTAAAGGCGGTCTTCCACTCGTCACCCTCACGGATCCGGATGAGATTGTATGCACCTCGCAAGTCCAGCTTTGTAAAGATGGTAGCTCCGCTAACTCTGTCAAAGAGCTCAGTAATCAGGGGTAAAGGATAACGGTTCTTGATGGTAATGTCGTTCAAACCTCTGTAGTCGATGCACGGCCGCAGACCACCATCTTTCTTTTTTACAAAAAAGAAGCCTGCGCCGGCTGGGGAAGAAGAAGGTCGAATGAACCCCTTTGCTAGGTTCTCTTTAATGTATTCCTCCATAGAATGCGTCTCAGGCAGAGACAACGGATAAGTTCGGCCTCGAGGTGGAACCTTCCCTGGAACGAGATCAATCGGGCAGTCCCATTCTCTATGAGGAGGAAGGATATCAGCAGAAGCTTTACTGAACACATCCGTGAAATCTTGATATGGAGGAGGTGGAACATCAGACGACCTGGGGGAGGAAGAACAGACAGGCAATACTTTAAACAAACATGTCTCTGCACAGGAGGAACCCCATGCCAGGATTTGCGTAGTCGTCCAATCAATTGTAGGATTGTGAAGACGGAGCCATGGAAGGCCCAGGACCACAGGATGTGTGGCTCTTGGAATCACTAAAAGTGAAATAAGTTCGGAATGAAGAACTCCCACTCTCAGACGAACTGGTAGAGTCCTTAGAGCAATAACAGTATCAAAAATTTTACTGCCATCCACGGCAGTTAAGGAAAAGGAGGAAGGAAGTCTCTCGGTGGGTAGGGACCACCGTTTAACATAGGCTTCAGTAATAAAGTTCCCAGCTGCTCCGGAATCAAGGAGAGCAATGATGTTCCGATAACGTTGAGCAACTTGAAGCGAGACTGGGAGATTACAATCATGAGGAGATGGAGAGGAGATCATTACTCCTAGCCGGCCCTCTCCTGGGCGAGCTAGGGTTTGGAGTTTTCCCGGACGTTCGGGACAGGCATTGATGGTGTGAGACGGAGCTGCACAGTAAAGACAAAGAGACTCAGAGAGACGTCTTCGGCGCTCAGCAGGAGTTAAACGGGAACGGCCAATTTGCATGGGCTCATCTTTAGATGGTGACAGTTGACGAGGAGGAGGAGCAGAAGATTTTGGAGCAGATGATCTTCCACGCTCAGTTGCTCTCTCTCTGAAACGTAAATCAACTTTCGTGCAGAGTGAGATTAGCTCATCTAACTTAGAAGGTAAGTCTCTGGTAGCTAACTCATCTTTAATAAGCTCAGATAAGCCATGCCAGAATGCAGCATACAGGGCCTCGTCGTTCCATGCCAGTTCGGATGCCAGGATCTGGAACTGTATCAGATATTGTCCTACAGTACGTGACCCCTGGCGTAAACGGAGAATCTCGGATGAAGCTGAGGTTACCCGGCCTGGCTCGTCGAAGATGCGCCTGAATGTTGACACGAATGCAGTGTAAGAAGATAGCAGGGTGTCGGACCTCTCCCATAACGGTGATGCCCAGTCAAGGGCGGAGCCACTGAGAAGAGAGATGATGTAGGCAATTTTTGTACGGTCACTGGGAAAATTGCCAGGTTGTAGCTCAAACTGAATCTCACACTGGTTGAGAAATCCCCTGCAGAATCTTGGAGATCCGTCAAATTTTGCTGGCGTTGGAAGATGAAGACGTGGAGCAGAAATGGGTAAGGTGGGTGGGGTTATAGCTGGAGTCACTGTGGTTGACGCACCAGATGCGCCTGATCCACGGAGAGTTGTCTGAATCCCATCCAGCCGAGTAGAGAGATCCTGGAGACAGCGGATGATGTGGCCCTGTGCAGCCTCCTGATGTTCTAGTCGGGCTGCCAGTTCTTGCCTCGGCCTGGCCGCTTGATCCTGGTCTCCGGCTGGATTCATTAGGTCAGTGCTTACTATCACAACTGAGGGCCTGAGCTGACGGGAGGCAGCCTCAGTTGTAGGGGCTGAGATGTACCGGAACCTGGGAGGTTATATCAGACCCCTGGACATGTAAGTAACATGAATAATAACTGCCCGAAGGCGTGACCACGACAACTTGGATAAAAGTCAATGATGTTTATTATGACAACTCCGCAACACAGCAGCAGTAAAAGAAAACGTAAAAGTCAGCAAATAATAAATACAGTTCCTGGGTACTACAGGATGGCAGGAGCCACAGGGCACTGGTAGTGTGAGATAGTTGTTATGATCTTCTAGATGGAAAGTCCTTACCAGGCCCGACTGTAGCAATGGAGATAACCCAGGATTGTGCCAGCTGGTGTTCCAGGAACAGCTGGGTTGCTGAAGGTAAAACAGCTGCTGTGGATACTGGCTGGAACCAGACTGTGGTTAGCACGGAGTGGATACTGGCTGGAACCAGTTAAATAATAAATGAACTTGGGAGCGATGAAATATGAACTGAAATGTAGAACTTGAGAGCGGAGAAATAATAATACCGGTGGAGAGTGGTAAAGTGTAGAAAGGACACCGGCCCTTTAAGGGAAGCTGTACTCTGCTGGAAGCTGAGCTGGAAGCAGGTAATGTTGTAGCTGGAAACAGATGAATCCACAATGGATTGGAGAGTCAGGCTACACCGCAGGTGGAATGCTGGTGCGGGTCTCTATGGTGGAAGTCTTGAGACAGGAGCTGGAACCTGGAAGACAATCACAGGAGAGAGACAAACAGGAACTAGGTTTGACAACCAAAGCACTGACGCCTTCCTTGCTCAGGCACAGTGTATTTATACCTGCAGCAAGGAAGGGATTGGCTAGGCAATTATGCAGATTAACAATACTGACAACAGATTGGAGGAAATGATCAGCTGACAGAATCCAAGATGGCTGCGCCCATGCAGACACTTGGAGGGAAGTTTGGTTTGTAATCCATGTGGTAATGAAAACAGTAATGGCGGCGCCGGCCACTGGAGACAGGAGACGCCAGGCTGACAAGTGCACATCCAACCACGCGGACACAGCGGAGGCCGCGGCTGACGTAATCGCCACTCTGACACTCTGCATGCAGAAGCTCAGGGACGGCGGCGGAGGCCGCGGGAGACGCCATGCCAGATGTAATAAGGCGTTACTGTGACAGCGTCTCAGAGAGACAGGAGAGGATGCAGGAATGTGAACATTAGGATAACAGATGGGATCCGGTCCTGGAGCGCTGAGCCAGCCTTAGGAGGCATCTGATGGGTAAGAAATGGCGTCCAGATACCCGGATCGTGACAGTGCCGTACGTGTTTTAAATCAAGCTTCGAGGTATTGTGAAGTATACATTTGAATTCCTTCTTATCCCGTGGTACGGGTCTGTGGATGGGCTGTCAAACTTTACCGAGCTCTTTTCGGCTTTTGGTTGCAACAAAATGGGGGAGCACATTTTAGTTGATGATACATGAATGGGGGGATATGTGAGTGCTGATATCTGTGCCTATATTCCCTATCGACTATGTGTGTTATTACCTGAAGGTTGTAGAGATGAAGATAAGGAGCAATTATGGTAAATGCAGTCATAAACTATGTGAGTTTAATATACATTTGTTGATTGAAGTCTTGTCTGGTGTCTTGTCTTGATGTACATGTTGACTGTAGTCTCTTTGGGCTTTTGCCAAAATGCGAGCAAAAGCTTTCTCAATGTCCATAGACTTACAAAAAGTGTTGGGCTAGCGTAAAATTAAAGTTACTAGGGATATGGGGGGTCTATGGCATAGTCCATCAGTTGTCTGTGTAAAAGGTTGTCAAATTCTTCTTCCAAGCGGATGTCTTTTTACCTTGGAGGAAAACAAAGGAGAAACGGGTGAAAGAAACGGACCGTGGAATCACATTTTCATCACAACATTGTCTCTATCGTTGGGTCATAAACCAAATCAGTCGTTGTTATTACAGTATCTTCACTTCTTAAACTCATCACTCGGGCGCTACGTTTACACTTTGTTAAAACCCATACGCATCTAAATATCAGACCGACCAATATGATGACACCCAGAATACACAAAAGAAATTTCGCTACATCCATGATAATTCTTTGAGCCCATTCTCCTAAACCAGAGAACCAATTTCGCGGGTTCAACCATAACACCCAACCGGTCAGCTCATTACCCACAGCAGCGACGGTGAGATTGTGTCTCCTGCGGAACTCCCACTTTAATTGGAGAATGTCGTCCATCTTTTGGTCTATGACCTCGACCGGGTCCTCGGTGCTATTCGTAATATAAGTGCAGCATTTTACGCCGTACTGCGTTGCCAGTGTGACACAATATCCACCCGTCACTGCTGTGAGATAATTAAGAACCATCCTATGCTGAACCAGTTCTGTTTTATAAGCTTGGAGCTCCCTTCCGGTATACCTGAATGTGTCATCATACATTTCAGTGATATTGTCTAATAAATTTGCAAGCGCAGATATATATTTATAATTTATCACTCCTCTGGCGGTACGAGTGATATCTAACGCGATTAGGAATTGAATCCCGGTGGATTCATGGATCAGGTCAGAGGCCGGATGCTCTGTTCTTTCTATCAGGTGCCGTTTAACGATGTGCTCGTAATGAGTGTGAGTATAAGGAGCTTGGGCACTGCGGTGAATATCCTTCATTTTAGTGTGGGATACGGTCATTACCTCAGGCAGTACTTTTCCAATATAACATAACCCTTCTGAGTTTGGGGCAAGCCACTTATACGCCTTACTCCCGCATATGAAATATGCATCATCGGGGAGAACATATGGGACGGAGTAGGACATAACCATATTACACATTTTCCATATGAAATCTCCTAACCCTAATTCTCCCATCTGTTTAGTACACGTATCTGTTTGTACGATATGTGCACAGTATCCTGGTGATACTTCTCCAACTCTCATGATCCTACTTCCTAGGGTATACCTATATCGGAAATATTTTCCACTACCGGCTATGTGGCGTATAAGTTCTGTATCTGTAGGCATTCTATCGGCTCTGTATGAAAAGGTCATGGTTTGGTTATTCCATGACACTTCCCAATTTCCCGGCTTTCGGGGATTGGAAATGTTAAAACATACTAGGGATCTATCCACATGATATTGGTGGAGCTTCAAACTAGGAGGACTGGAGATATTAAACCTCCTGTCCACCGGCCTCCCACCACTTAGCTCAAGTACCTCCCCTATAGTTAAAGGGAATGGCACTAATCCTGATTTGCTATGGCCTTGAGGTACTTGAGAGCATACCCAACAATCTGTCTGATTTAACACTTTACCCACTAAGGAGTGATAGTCACTCAATGGATGCCGGTCCATGTGGATATTAAAACTGGACTGACATTTCTTGATGCACCCATCCTCAACTACACTGTCACAGAGTCTACAGATACAGTTCTCTTCAGCTAACAATCCTTCACAATTCCTCCTATTGTCAATGCTATCGGATCGTTTTCTGATACTCGCCTTTGCTTGATGATTATGTTGTTCTTGGAAATCTACGCCTCCAACTTTGTCATCAGAACCCATTCCAGAACCTCTCTCGACCTCCATGGTACTCTCGCCGGAACAGACTGCTCTGGTCAACATCATGGTCAACAGGAAAATCCGGATCACCGTCTCTTGGGGCAAGTCCATCTTATAGGAGGAAATGGAGAAGAATGAGAAGGGGGAGAGAAATAATTGAGGGAGATGGGATGGGAAGTGGAGAAAAACAATAAATGGGAACAGGGAATCGACAACTGCCTCCGATCTTATTATTCTCAATGCTCAGGTGCCGTCTCAGTCCTCCTGAAACAGACACTCCAGTGATACAACTTCCTCTACCGTCTGTTCTTTATCACGGGACCTCTCTGGATCAGCAACCTTCTTACAATGGGACGAATGAACCCAAGTCTCTCTCTCGGCAACCTTCAATGCTGTCGTGCTAATCAATAAGACTTGGTATGGTCCTTCCCATCTGTCAATAAGGCAACCTGAGCGTAGAAAATTCCGTATCATTACATAATCCCCAGGTTCAATGTCATGACAATTACTATCTGGCAGATCAGGAATCACCAACTTCAAATTATAATTCTGATTCCTTAGCTGTTTACTCATCTTAACCAAATACTTTACAGTCACTTCATTGTTACACTTCAAATCATCCTGAGGGTTAATCATAACATGCGGTTGTCGACCGAACAGAATTTCAAAAGGGGACAGATTAAGAGGGGACCTGGGAGTGGTTCTGATGCTGTATAATACAATGGGCAAAGCTTCTGGCCATGTCAATCCTGTTTCCGCCATAACTTTGCTCAATTTATTTTTAATAGTGCTGTTCACTCTTTCTACTTTCGCACTCGCCTTGGGGCGGTACGGAGTGTGCAGCTTACTATCAATTCCCATCAACTTACACATTCCTTGAAAGACATCACCTGTAAAATGGGTACCCCTATCACTTTCAATTATTCTAGGGATACCGTATCTACACACAAATTCCTGCACAATTTTCTTAGCAGTAAACATAGCGGTGTTTGTGGCCGCAGGAAATGCTTCGACCCAATTTGAAAACACATCTATACAAACTAGTACATACTTCAAATTTCGACAAGGGGGTAATTGTATGAAATCAATTTGTATCACCTGAAAAGGGCCGCCTGTAGGTGGGATATGAGATGGTTCTGTTAGTATTGCCTTTCCGATATTCTTCCTCAAGCAGGTGAGGCATGTCATTGCCCTTTTTCCCGCATGGGAAGAAAATCCTGGGGCTACCAATATGCTCTTACCAACTTGCACATCCCTTCCTTGCCTAGATGAGTCAGCCCATGTGCTGCTTCCGCTAAACTTCGAAGGTATGCTCTGGGTGCCACTGGTTTACCCTGCCCATCTGTCCAGAGTCCTGAGGACTCCTGGCCATATCCTTTTGCCCTCCAAACTGCCTTTTCCTGTGTGGAACACAAATTTTGCATTTCACACAATTTCTGTGTGTTGACGGTATTAAATACCATCAGTTGTGTGGTGTCTGTTTGTCTGGGGTAGCAGCTTCGTCTGCTCGGCTGTTACCAAGTGATACCGGGTCTTGGCTATATGTATGTGCTTTACACTTGATAACAGCCACTCTGTCGGGTTCCTGTATCGCTGTTAGAAGCCTTTTGATGTGGGCTGCATGCGCTACCGGTGTACCAGATGCCGTCATGAAATTTCTGAGGCGCCATAGGGCTCCGAAATCATGGACTACTCCGAATGCGTATCTAGAATCGGTATAGATATTGGCTGATTTGCCCTTAGCCAATTCACATGCTCTGGTTAGGGCAACCAGTTCAGCAACCTGGGCTGAGTGAGGTGGGCCTAGGGGTTCTGCTTCTATGGTGCCTTGGTCATCTACGACTGCGTATCCAGTACACAAGTCTCCCGAGTCCGTCTGTCTGTGACAACTACCGTCAGTGTAGAAAGTAAGATCTACATCTTCTAGTGGGTTGTCACTGATGTCAGGCCTTGCCGTGAAATTTTGGGTCAAATATTCCATACAATCATGCGTGTCATCCCCTGTCTTAAATCCTCCTGTTATGCACATCAGTGCCTGCAGGAATGTACTGGTGTCTGAACTGTTATGCACACCAGTGCCTGCAGGAATGTACTGGTGTCTGAACTGTTATGCACACCAGTGCCTGCAGGAATGTACTGGTGTCTGAACGGATAGGGATGCAAAACAAATGAACTCACAGACAGACTGGGGAATATGACATTACGTACACAGAAGGTGATAGGGTAACAAAATAAACACAAAGTGAACAGATAAGCCCAGAGGCTAAGAAACTGGGGGGTAAATTTACTAAGATTCGTAATTCTCCCGATTTGGTGGGAGAATAATCACGAATGACATCGAAAGTGTAAAACTGCAACTTTTTGAATTTGTTACGATGGATTTACTAAGCTGCCGTATTTTGCCTTTTCGGGTTTTCCGATGTCGATGTCATTCGTTTTTTTTTTTCAGTTTTTTACGGCAGTGATTAGCAAAACACTGCCGACTTTTTTACAATGAATCTCGGCCGGATCTGTGTGATCCGTGCTGGGGTTCATTTTTTTTTTTTTTTAAATTAAACACTGTAAAATCCCAAAAAAAAATTGCGTGGGGTCCCCTCTCCTAAGCATAACCAGCCTCGGGCTCTTTGAGCCGATCCTGGTTGCAGAAATATGGGGAAAAAATTGACAGGGGTTCCCCCATATTTAAGCAACCAGCATCGGGCTCTGCGCCTGGTCCTGGTTCCAAAAATACGGGGGACAAAAAGAGTAGGGGTCCCCCGTATTTTTAAAACCAGCACCGGGCTCCACTAGCTGGACAGATAATGCCACAGCCGGGGGTCACTTTGATATAGTGCCCTGCGGCCGTGGCATCAAAAATCCAACTAGTCACCCCTGGCCGGGGTACCCTGGGGGAGTGGGGACCCCTTCAATCAAGGGGTCCCCCCCCCAGCTACCCAAGGGCCAGGGGTGAAGCCCGAGGCTGTCCCCCCCCATCCAATGGGCTGCGGATGGGGAGGCTGATAGCCTTTTGTGATAATGAAAAGATATTGTTTTTAGTAGCAGTACTACAAGGCCCAGCAAGCCTCCCCCGCATGCTGGTACTTGGAGAACCACAAGTACCAGCATGCGACGGAAAAACGGGCCCGCTGGTACCTGTAGTACTACTACTAAAAAAATACCTAAAAAAAGACAAGACACACACACCGTGAAAGTAAAGATTTATTACATACATGCACACAAACATACATACATACTTACCTGATGTTCACACGCAGGTCGGTCCTCTTCTCCAGTAGAATCCAAGGGGTACCTGTTGAATAAATTCTACTCACCAGATCGCGGGTCCCAGGGTCCTCGGGGCATCCATTTGTAATCCACGTACTTGCATAAAATAAGAAAACGGAAAGCCGAGCCACGAACTGAAAGGGGCCCCATGTTTTTACATGGGACTCCTTTCCCCGAATGCCAGAAACCCACTCTGACTGATGTCTAAGTGGGTTTCTTCAGCCAATCAGGGAGCGCTACGTTGTAGCACTCTCCTGATCGGCTGTGTGCTTCTGTACTGAGTGACAGGCGGCACACGGCAGTGTTACAATGTAGCGCCTATGCGCTCAATTGTAACCAATGGTGGGAACTTTCTGCCCTGCGGTTGACCTAAAGTGACGTCACCGCTGAGCAGAAAGTTCCCACTGCTGCTGACTCTAAATATGCCAGATTCTTATGGTCGGTGAGAATTGAGACCACAAACTTAGCCCCCTCAAGCCAGTGTCTCCACTCCATGAGTGCATCCTTAATAGCCAACAATTCCCGGTTACCCACGTCATAATTCATCTCGGCAGGGGAAAATTTACGGGAAAAGTAAGCACAAGGATGAAGGCGATTATCAGACACTCCCATCTGAGAGAGCACTGCCCCAATACCCATCTCAGAGGCATCCACCTCCACCACAAAAGGACGCTCTGGATCTGGGTGTCGCAGCACCTTGGCCGAGACAAATGCCCTTTTGAGACGGGCAAAAGCCGCTTTAGCCTCACAAGACCAGTGAGCAACATCCGCCCCTTTCTTAGTGAGTGCCACCAAGGGCGCCACTATAGACGAAAATCCAGCGATAAATCGTCTATAAAAATTCGCAAAGCCCAGGAAACGCTGAAGCGCCTTCAAACTAGTGGGCTGCACCCAATCCAGGACTGCCTGTACCTTGGAACCCTCCATTTGGAAACCTTCTGGGGAGATAATATATCCTAGAAATGCGATTTGCTGAACTTCAAATTCGCACTTCTCCAGCTTCGCCCCAAGCCGGTGGTCTCTGAGTTTCTGGAGGACTAAGCGTACATGCTTCCGATGTTCCTCCAGGGAATGGGAGAAGATTAGGATGTCATCTAAGTAAACAACTAAGAATCTATCCAAATATTCCCTGAGTACATCGTTCATGAAATCCTGGAAGACTGCCGGGGCATTACAGAGCCCAAAAGGCATCACCAAATATTCATAATGCCCTGAGTGGGTATTAAAGGCAGTCTTCCATTCATCCCCGTCTCTTATTCGGATTAGATTGTACGCACCGCGTAGGTCAATCTTAGAAAAAATGGTGGCAGTACGAAGCTGGTCAAACAAGACCGAAATGAGAGCCAGTGGGTATGAGTTTTTAATCGTGATACGGTTCAATTCCCTGAAGTCGATGCAGGGTCGCAACGAACCGTCCTTTTTACCCACGAAGAAGAACCCCGACCCAACTGGAGACTGTGAAGGTCTGATAAATCCCTTAGCCAAGTTCTCCTGAATGTACTCTGCCATAGCCTGAGTCTCAGGACGTGACAGGGAGTACAACCTGCTCTTGGGAAGCTTAGCATTCGGCAACAAATCAATGGCACAGTCATAGGGGCGATGGGGAGGTAGTACCTCTGCAACTTTTTTGGAGAACACGTCCGCAAAATCTGCATAACACCCTGGCAATCCTGGCAAACTTAGCTGCGAGAGCCTGACTGGAAGGCTCAAGCAACTCCTGAAACAATCAGTACCGCAACTAAGAATCTCCCCAGAGACCCAGTCAAATTGAGGATTGTGGGCCCTTAACCAGGGTAACCCCAACACCAATGGGGCAAAAGTACAGACAGTCACATAAAAGGACAATTTTTCAGAGTGTGTGGCTCCAATAAACAAAGAAATCTGGCTAGTGCAAGAGGTAATTTTACCTTGGGATAATGGTTCCCCGTTTAACCCACAAATCTCAATTTCCAATGCCAAGGGTACTAAGGGAACGGAGTGTTTCAGGGCAAATTGGCGGTCCATAAAAACCCCGTCGGCCCCACTGTCCACAAAGGCCTCAGTCTTGACAGTTTGACCGAGGATCTTCAAGGTCACCGGAATGATAAAAGTCTTCTTGGGAAATTCTGACTTCTGGCCTGACAGGATATTTCCCATCACCCTCAGGCCCTGTAGTTTTCCGGCTTTTCTGGGCATGATACTACCACATGACCTTTATTCCCACAGTACAAACACAACCCCTGCGGTCTCCTCCGCGTCTTCTCACGCGAGGAGAGGCGGGTAGCCCCAATCTGCATAGGCTCCTCGGAAAATTCCTCAGAGTCTGAGGTTCCCTTGGGAAAGAAGGAAACCTCGGTCTCCCTTTCAAGCCTACGCTCTCTCAGCCGTCTATCCACCCGGATGGATAACTGCATGAGCTGATCCAAGCTATCAGGCAAGGAATATTGTACCAGTTGGTCTTTTATCTGGTTAGAAAGACCTCTTCGGTACTGGTGTCTCAGGGCTGGGTCATTCCACTGGGTATCATGGGCCAACCTCCGAAACTCCGTACAGTAAACCTCAACTGGCCTTCGCCCTTGCTTAAGGATCGAAATCTGAGCCTCGGCTGAGGCCGTCTTGTCAGGGTCATCATACAACATGCCCAGTGCCGTAAAAAAAGCATCAACACTTTTAAGCGACGGACAGTCAGGCTGCAACCCATATGCCCAGACCTGTGGGTCTCCTTGTAGCAAGGAAATCACTAAGCCCACCCGCTGAATCTCCGACCCAGAAGACTGAGGCCTAAGCCGAAAGTATAGCTTGCAGCTCTCCTTGAAACAAAAGAACTGCAAACGATCTCCAGAAAAACGATCCGGGAGATTTACTTTCGGCTCCTTAACCCCTGAAGGTGCTGCTGCTGCGGGAGCTCCGCCAGCGGCCTGGGAGGTGTGCATTTTAATGGATAAATCATTAAATTGTCGAGTCAGGACCTGCACCTGATCGACCACCTGTTGCAACGTATTTTGAGGGGTATGCTCCATATTCCCACAAAATTTCAACAGGAGTATTGGGCTGCTGAATATGTTATGCACACCAGTGCCTGCAGGAATGTACTGGTGTCTGAACTGTTATGCACACCAGTGCCTGCAGGAATGTACTGGTGTCTGAACTGTTATGCACACCAGTGCCTGCAGGAATGTACTGGTGTCTGAACGGATAGGGATGCAAAACAAATGAACTCACAGACAGACTGGGGAATATGACATTACGTACACAGAAGGTGATAGGGTAACAAAATAAACACAAAGTGAACAGATAAGCCCAGAGGCTAAGAAACTGGGTGTCTCCCTAGTATTAGGAATGCTCAGATGGAAAAAGCAAGATGTTGTGTTTTAATACGTAGAGAACCCGAAATGCTGTTGCTAAGGGCAACAGCAAAACCGTAAAGGGTTATCAACGGGTGTGGCAGTAAACTCCTTGGTCAGAGATGGAATGATAAACACAAGGAGAGTCTCCACAATCCTAATCCTCACCTGCAGTGCACAGGTTCAGCTTACTGCCACTAAACTGACACCTGAACACCTTTGCACAGTGAGAAAGGATTTAGGCAGGCAAGTCTGAGAATACAGCCGCAAACTTGCTAAGTTCACAGAGTAGCAAAAGAACCCCAGCAAGTGTAGTACCAAACCCCAAGGCCTATTTGCAGTAAGCAACAACAAATACAAAGCTACACAGTACTGGCTAACTTTCAGGAACTGACTAACCAACAAAGATTCAGCAGCATCTGCTTAACCTGAGAAGAGGCCTTATATAGCAGGTGCTGTCCACGCCCCACTCAGACCTCACAGACTGTGAGCACAAAAACCAGCACCGGATCCCCTGCCGTGCACAAAGCCTGTAACCACTGCACAGCAAAAGACCCGAACCGGAGTATCAGCTGCGCTCAGGCCACTCCGCTAGCACTTGTCTCCCGGTTGCCATGATGACGTGGCAGCACAGGGCAGGAGACCCTAACACCTCCTTCACTATTACTCTCATCCTCCACCCTTTGTGCCTGTCCAGGCACACCTGGGAGATACGTTGCCGGATTTAATGCACTGCGTCTCTTTATGGTGATGTTTACGGGGGCCATTAATGCCAATTCCCATCTTGTAAACCGTGCTGATGAGACGTGTCTAGTTTGAGCTGAATTCAGCTAGGCTGACACTGCATGTGGTGTATGGATTGTGAGGTTGTGTCCTAGCACTACATCTTCGCTTTTCGTTACTAGCAATGCTATCGCAGCGACACTTCGC
The DNA here is from genome assembly GCF_028390025.1 of Pseudophryne corroboree. Taxonomy (NCBI): domain Eukaryota; kingdom Metazoa; phylum Chordata; class Amphibia; order Anura; family Myobatrachidae; genus Pseudophryne; species Pseudophryne corroboree. The sequence goes on along the minus strand of NC_086446.1, from coordinate 118,398,790 downwards.
AAGCATGTGGGGAGGGATCGCGCTACCGTATCTAACTGAGCGCTGTAGTATGCTACCGGCCTGCTGGCATCACCGTGCTTTTGGGTTAGGACGCCTGCCGCGCAACCAGCACTTTCTGTTCCGTACAGCTCAAAGGGTTTCCCATAGTCTGGCATACCTAATGCTGGTGCCTGCGTTAGGCACTGTTTAAGTCTCTCAAATGCCATCTCGGATTCGTCTGTATGCGAAATCCGATCAGGTTTGTTTGATGAGGCCATCTCCTGCAAAGGTAATGCTAGAATGGAAAAACCTGGGATCCAGTTACGGTAATACCCACACATTCCTAAAAACGTTCTGATCTGTTGCTGAGTTTGTGGCAGAGTCATGTCTCGAATTGCTTGAATTCTATCAGCGGTCAGGTGTCTCAGTCCTTGTGTCAGACAGTGTCCCAAATATTTTACTTTAGTCTGGCATAATTGCAACTTGTCTTTGGAGACCTTGTGTCCTGTGTCTGAAAAGATGAAACAGGAGCTGTTTCGTATCTTTCAGGGACGCTTCCAGTGAATCTGAACATAGTAGTAAATCATCCACATATTGTATCAATATTGATCCACTCTCTGGTTGGAAAGACTGTAAACAATCATGCAAAGCCTGTGAAAATATACTTGGACTGTCTATGAAACCTTGTGGTAATCGAGTCCATGTGTATTGGACTCCTCTGTATGTGAATGCAAACAAATATTGGCTGTCAGGGTGCAGAGGTACCGAGAAGAAGGCGGAGCAAAGGTCAATAACAGTGAAAAATTTCGCAGTGGGAGGGATCTGCATAAGGATGACAGCTGGATTTGGCACTACGGGGAACTGACTCTCAACTATTTTGTTAATCCCCCTTAGATCCTGCACTAGCCTGTAACCCCTCCCCCCACTCTTTTTCACAGGGAAGATGGGACTATTGGCAGTGCTGGATGTTCTTACCAGAATGCCCTGTTGTAGCAAGCGCTCTATTACGAGGTATACTCCTAACTCCACCTCTGGCTTCAGAGGGTATTGTGGGATTTTTGGAGCTATCCTACCATCTTTTACTTGCACAACTACTGGAGCTACGTTTGCCATTAATCCAGTGTCTTGTCCATCTTTAGTCCAAAGTGACTCTGGTATTTGGGATGTCATTTCTTCTACCTGGGATGAACTCCTATTTATCATAATGGTATGTGACATTAATTTTGATGGGGAGTCTAGCATGTCTCGTACTTCCTGAGCGTGATTCTCAGGTATGTCTAAGAATACACCTTCAGGAGTACAATAAATGACGCACCCCATTTTACACAATAAATCTCTTCCCAGGAGATTAATCGGTGCCGATGCAGCCAGCAAAAAGGAATGCTTGGTATGCAAGGGCCCTATTGTAATCTCTGCTGGTTTGCTAACAGGGTAGTGCTGTACTACTCCTGTTACTCCCATGGCTGGAATTGTTTTACCAGTGGTTCTCATGCCCACTGTCGAATTTATCACTGATTTGGCCGCCCCCGTATCTACAAGGAAATTTAATGATTTACCAGCTACATCAATTGTGACCTCGGGTTCACTTCCAAGACTTGCAATCAATTTCACTGGCTGCAGATTACAGGTGTGGCCACACCCCTATTGGGTATGGTGACCTCCCTGAATCGCGCTGGCAGCAATTACTTGTGGTGGGGGTAGATGGGAACTATCAGAGATTTGCCAGTCTCTTCTTGGGGGATACCTTTTTGTTTCCCCTGCATGTGGCTCATAGTTCCACCTCTGCGGTCCTTGATCCCAATGTCTCGTATCAGGTCGTCGTCTAGGGGATTGATATGAATTTTGCCTTTGTTTTGTTTTACAATCACGTGACATGTGTCCCTCTCTGTGACAACTATAACATTTTATACCTCTTGACTTACCCACAGGGGTCACAGTTCTGGGCTGAAGTGGTGGCCCAGTAGTAAGAGCCTGTATGCTTACAGTCATTAATTTATCACTCTGTGACTCCCTGTGTCTGATGATATTCCGATCATGCCCAGCAGCAGCCTCTCCCAATGCATCCACCGACATACCTCTCCAATCAGGCCTAGTGGTTTGTATTCTATTCCTTAAAACCTCTTTTAGACCGTCCATTAATACCGAAACAGCTACTTCCCTGTGGTGTACATTAGTTTTAATGTCATCTATACCAGTGTACCTAGCCATATCCTGCAGAGCCCGGTGAAAATACTCTGGTGTGGATTCACCTTCTTTTTGTTTTATTGTAAAGATTTTATTCCACTTTACTACTGCAGGAAAATATACCCCTAACTGTAAGTTGATTCTCTTTACATTATCCTGATTATACTCGTCTGTTAGTGGTACTTCCTCATCTAACTTGCAATCAGCGATAAACTTTAACAGATCAACACTGGGGGGTAAACATGCCCTCAAAACTGTCCTCCAATCTTTGTTATTTGGCTCTGCAGAATTTCCTAGCTCCCTAATATACTTTTGACATGCAACTAAGTCTTTCCTAGGATCAGGTAATTCAGACATCATTGATCTTAATTCTGCTCGGGAAAAGGGACAGTGCATGGTGATGTTCCTGGCAGGAGTTGCTCCTGAAGTGTTAGTTTTCCCATTTGGCACTGCTATTACCCTAACAGGATTAAGTCCAACAACATCATTCTGAGTAGATTCTACAACATGTGGTGAAATGGTTTCAGCATAGTGTATGGTGCCGTACTTACCAGTCGATACGACCTCACCTGTCCCTCTGCTAGGGGCCTTTGATACTAATCTTACGGGTTGGGTCGTGCCTACTGCTGTTTCTGATATGGTGGCTGCTAGGGAGAGTGCTGATATTGTTGTGGGCTCATCCTCTTGGTCACAATCCTGGGGAAAGTTCAAAACAGGGTACAACTTGCACGGATTAGTGTTAGCATTAATTACTTTGGTTACATTATCCTTAACTTCTACACATTTAACATAACCCTGAGTGCCATTCTCTGCAACCAATTTCTCTCCAGGTATGTACGGTGGTGGGGGTGCAGTGGCTATCAGTTTCCTGATAGGGTTAGATCCAGTGGCTTGCGCCAACCCCCTTTGTATTTCACCTTCCTGTTGCCACAATGTTAAATAATCATAATGTCTAATACGCCTTTTTGAAGATTTAATCAGGCAAACTCTTCTCCTTAAATTCTGTAATACTTCTGGGTTAAAACTACCTACCCGGGGAAACTTTTCCCCGTCATGCACAGTCATCCTTTCCCATTCATTGCACAACATTTCTGTGTGATGACCATATTTCTCACACATGATATACCTTGCCGACCCGATTGGTCGGTTTACCAAATCAACCTGAACCTCGGTTGATCGCCCCTTACCTGAACAACTGGCCCCCATCTCTGCAGGTGCTGCTTTCACTACCTCTGACTTCAAATCAGGGTCTTCGGCAACCCTTACAGAAACCAAGATATCCGGGGTAAGGCTGCGGTGGGGGTTTTGCAACGAGGTCCGCCCACTTAACTCCGCCCACGCTGGCCAATACGGCGACCAAAGTTCCCAGAGGTTCCGTACCCAACCTAGGGCACCTAAGTACGTCTACTTGCTCGGGCGTGTGGGAGTGTCTTACCCTCCCCAGCAAGTGTCAGTCGCTGGAATGTCCCTGAGTGATCAGGCTACTTCCCTTAAAATAAAAAAATTACACAAATCATGTTAACAATGTGCAAGTAGCGTTCTTATGAATATTAAAGACACGCTAATGCACACAATCACATGCGGTACAATCGTATAATGCGCAACTAATCTTATGTGCGGAACGATCAGTGGAATTGAAAATTTCTGCTGCAAATTCCTTCAGCAATGAGCTTCTTTGGCCTATATGGGTCTCGCACCAACCCTCTTCGGTTGTGCTCTCTACTTCTAGTCTGCTGTACCTGAACCTCCTGGTCTGTGACCTCCTGGTCTGTGACCTCGTGGTCTGTTATGTACAGCAGACTCTACTGCTCATTAATATGTCGAGACTAACAAGGGACGCCTCCCAAGCCACCCCACGATATCACTCTCGCTGGTGTACCTCTTTCTACTGGCCTATGGTTCCCACTTCCGTAATAAAAGAGAAATCTTATATATACACACTCTTACATTCGAACACTCTTATTTCTGTACAGAATTCCTTTCATTCAGTAATAGTCTAACCCAGAAGAATTGCAACAGAGAAAGTCTTTTTCTTTTAACTTTAAACTTTTGGATTTGAGATAGATTTGTGTTATTTTCGCGTTACTTCCTTACCGCCTATTAAAACAATACTATCGTGCGGTTTGTATTATGTGGGCGTATCCGTATGCTCCGTTGCGTGATATACGCTCCGTGCGTCGACCCTTGCGTTGCGTACGCCCTGCCCTTGTAAGGACACGTGTACGCAGACCAAGTACGTCCACAGTAACACACTACACGTTTATCAATGTGAATGATCTTTAACAGTAATCCTTCACTGAACACCACTCAAATCTCCCTTGTATTCTAGGCGAGATTGTGTGCGTGCCTTTTACAATTATTCCCTTAAATATTACTTTTTTTTAATCTTTTAACTATTAATAACAACAAATGTCTCAGCACGTTTATCACTAGTGTGTGGCAATCAGGAGAATGAGGTACGGACAAATAATACTAAACAAGGAATACAGGTGTGTGTGCTTATGCGTACGTTCGCAAAACAGAAACTAAACAGGTTTTAAAAGACAATAACGTACTGTTCTTACCTTCCGGTTCCGGATTCCTTCAGCACTCCTTACTAAGCGAAGCAGACGCTTATCTGGTCAGCACTACGAGGAATATTACCTCCCGCCCTTTGCTGACCGATAATGTCTGCTGAAATTACCTAGTGCAGATATGTGAAGAGCGGGCGAGTCCCCAATTGATAAAGCCTATAATTTATCCTATTTAAAACACTCTAAAAGGTTAATGAACACAGTACGCAATTGGCGTATGGAATAACGTAAGAGTACGGACGTAGCGTAACAAACGCTTAGCCGTGGACGAGACGCACGAGCGGCACGTTCGCTCACGGCTTAAAACGTAAAGGCAAGCACGCTATAGGCTGCCGACTAACGTAATAATACGCTATCAGCGTAGCGGACGCTCGAGACCACGAGGAGATCACGAGCGGCGCTGACGCTCACAGAGTTAAACCTTTGTAACAATATCATAAACAATGTACTTAAATTGTAAACCTTTGTGCAGTGATAAGGTGTAAATGCAACACAGTGTAACCTTGTTAGTTTAAAAGCTGTATGAGCGACTCTTACGCTCTGAGAACCCTTTAGCAATATAATAAACACTCAAATACCGGTCTAAGGGTCTAACACCTTTTAAGGGAGAGAATGAACGTTCAATCGCAAAAGAATACACAATACAAGTTATACACTACCAAACTAACATAAAATACCTAACCGAGTTACTACACGTTAAAATACAACAAAGACACAATTACATTTAAGGGGGAAGGAGAGAGAGAATGGCTTACAACAAAATAGGAGATAAATATGGTTGCAGAGAACTTACGCACAAGGGGAACAATCGCAAGCGCCTTTCTGGATATCCAGCTCCCGATTATCAGTGATGAGAACCGTTGTGTAGAGTAGAGAGCTGGCCCAGATCGGCTTGTCTTTTATACACTACACACAATACAGTACAATGGTTCCTGTTCATTGGACACAGGAATTCGTCTCTGCATTATAACAAAAGGTCATAGGTTGGTTCATACAGGTGGACTGTGACTATTTCAAACTGCTCAGGTGGGAGGGAAACTGGGTTTCCCGCCGCATGGGTAATAAAGTGCAAATATAGTAAATGTCCATAAACTTCTTATGTCCATAACTATACGCACGAGCGAATAATCCGCTTCAAACCAACACCGGAATATTGCTAATTATATTCTCTTCCGATGGATACTAAACACCACTGTGTAACCCCTGTCTGACCCTTCGTATCAAACAAAGAGGAATCTCTCTGTCCCCGAACATGCTATATTAACTAAACTTTCAGATTCTATCAAAGGGACCATAATCTACAAAATACATTATATGACTAAAATATGTTACGATTGAGTCGCCCGCTAGACGCTCTCAAACTCTACCGTAAATGCGCATACCGTGCGCCTGCGAGTGCACGCGACTGCGAGTATACGCACGCACGGGAGAGCTCATGCTCGTGCAGCAGGCATACGCATGAGGTGCATATATGGCAATGTGCAGCGTGATATTTTTCTGACTTTGACAGGTCACTAGACACAGGGGTCGCAGGTGACCTCCTGGCACCAGTTTCGTGCTCTGGCCTATTATTTGTTAGACTGGGCACTAGACGTAGGGGCCACAAGGGACCCCCTGGCACCAGTTTCAGTCTCCGGCCTGTTGTTTGTTAGACTAGGCTTTAGACGCAGGGGTAACAGGTGACCCTTTGGAACCAGTTTCAGGCTCCGGCCTGTTGTTTGTTAGACTGGGCACTAGACATAGGGGCCGCAGGTGACCCCCTGGCACCAGTTTCGTACTCAGGTATGTTGTTAGTTAGACTGGGCACTACAAGTAGAGGTCGAAAGGGACCCCCTGGCACCAGTTTCAGGCTCCGGCCTTTTGTTTGTTAGATTGGGCACTAGAGATCAGGGTCGCATGTGATCCCCTGGCACCAATTTCCTGCTCAGGCCTGTTGTTTGTTAGACTGGGCACTAGACGTAGGGGCCACAAGGGACCCCCTGGCACCAGTTTCAGTCTCTGGCCTGTTGTTTGTTAGACTGGGCTTTAGACGCAGGGGTAACAGGTGACCCCTTGGAACCAGTTTCAGGCTCCGGCCTATAATTTGTTAGACTGGGCACTAGACGTAGGGGCCACAGAGGACCCCCTGGCACCTGTTTCAGGCTCCGGCCTGTTGTTTGTTAGACTGGGCTTTAGACGCAGGGGTAACAGGTGACCCCTTGGAACCAGTTTCAGGCTCCGGACTGTTGTTTGTTAGACTGGGCACTAGACATAGGGGCCGCAGGTGACCCCCTGGCACCAGTTTCGTACTCAGGCATGTTGTTAGTTAGACTGGGCACTACACGTAGAGGTCGAAAGGGACCCCCAGGCTCCGGCCTGTTGTTTGACTGGGCACTAGTTGTAGGGGCCACAAGGGACCCCCTGGCAACAGTTTCGGTCTCCAGCCTTTTGTTTTTTAGACTGGGCATTAGACATAGGTGTCGCAGGTGACCCCCTGGCACCAGTTTCGTACTCAGGCATGTGAATAGTTAGACTGGGCACTATACATAGAGGTCGAAAGGGACCCCCTGGCACCAGTTTCAGGATCCGGACTTTTGTTTGTTAGATTGGGCACTAGAGATCAGGGTCGCATGTGATCCCCTGGCACCAATTTCCTGCTCAGGCCTGTTGTTTGTTAGACTGTGCACTAGATGTAGGGGCCTAAGGTTACCCCCTGGCACCAGTTCCAAACCCCGGCCTGCTGTTTCTTAGACTGGGCACTGGACGTAGGGGTCACAAGGGACCTCCTGGCACCAGTTTCAGGCTCCGGCCTGTTGTTTGTTAAACTGGGCTCTAGACGCAGGGGTCGCAAGTGACCCCCTGGCACCAGTTTTGGGCCCGACCTGTTGTTTGTTAGACTGGGCACTAGACACAGAGGTCACAGGTGACCCCCTTGCACCAGTTTCAGGCTCCGGCCTATTATTTGTTAGACTGGGCACTAGACGTAGGGGCCACAGAGGACCCCCTGGCACCTGTTTCAGGCTCCGGCCTGTTGTTTGTTAGACTGGGCATTAGACACAGGGGTAACAGGTGACCCCTTGGAACCAGTTTCAGGCTCCGGCCTGTTGTTTGACTGGGCACTAGTTGTAGGGGCCACAAGGGACCTCCTGGCACCAGTTTCGGTGTCCAGCCTTTTGTTTTTTAGACTGGGCATTAGACATAGGGGTCGCAGGTGACCCCCTGGCACCAGTTTCGTACTCAGGCATGTGATTAGTTTGACTGGGCACTATACGTAGAGGTCGAAAGGGACCCCCTGGCACCAGTTTCAGGCTCCGGCCTTTTGTTTGTTAGATTGGGCACTAGAGATCAGGGTTGCATGTGACCCCCTGGCACCAATTTCCTGCTCAGGCCTGTTGTTTGTTAGACTGGGCACTAGATGTAGGGGCCTAAGGTGACCCCCTGGCAGCAGTTCCAAACCCCGGCCTGGTGTTTCTTAGACTGGGCACTGGATTTAGGTGTCGCAAGGGACATCCTGGCACCAGTTTCAGGCTCCGGCCTATTATTTGTTAGATTAAGCTCTAGACGCAGGGGTCGCAGGTGACCCCCTGGAACCAGTTTCCGGGTCGGCCTGTTGTTTGTTAGACTGGGCTTTAGACACAGGGGTAACAGGTGACCCCTTGGAACCAGTTTCAGGCTCCGGCCTATTGTTTGTTAGACTGGGCACTAGTTGTAGGGGCCACAAGGGACCCCCTGGCACCAGTTTCGGTCTCCAGCCTTTTGTTTTTTATGCTGGGCACTAGACATAGGTGTCGCAGGTGACCCCCTGGCACCAGTTTCGTACTCAGGCATGTGATTAGTTAGACTGGGCACTATACGTAGAGGTCGAAAGGGACCCCCTTGTACCAGTTTCGTACTCAGGCATGTTGTTAGTTAGACTGGGCACTATACGTAGAGGTCAAAATTGACCCCCTGGGACCAGTTTCAAGCTACGTCTTTTGTTTGTCAGATTGGGCACTAGAGATCAGGGTCGCAGGTGTCCCACTGGCACCAATTTCCTGCTCAGGCCTGTTGTTTGTTAGACTGGGCACTATATGTAGGGGTCGCAAGGGACCCCCTGGCACCAGTTTCAGGCTCCGGCCTGTTGTTTGTTAGACTGGGCTTTAGACGCAGGGGTCGCAAGGGACCTCCTGGCACCAGTTTCAGGCTCCGGCCTGTTGTTTGTTAGACTGGGCTTTAGACACAGGGGTAACAGGTGACCCCTTGGAACCAGTTTCAGGCTCCGGCCTGTTGTTTGTTAGACTGGGCACTAGTTGTAGGGTCCACAAGGGACCCCCTGGCACCAGTTTAGGTCTCCAGCCTTATGTTTTTTATACTGGGCATTGGACATAGGGATCGCAGGTGACCCCCTGGCACCAGTTTCGTACTCAGGCATGTGATTAGTTAGACTGGGCACTATACGTAGAGGTCGAAAGGGACCCCCTGGCACCAGTTTCGTACTCAGGCATGTGATTAGTTAGACTGGGCACTATACGTAGAGGTCAAAATTGACCCACTGGCACCAGTTTCAAACTACACCTTTTGTTTGTTAGATTGGGCACTAGACATCAGGGTCGCAGGTTCCCACTGGCACCAATTTCCTGCTCAGGCCTGTTGTTTGCTAGACTGTGAACTAGATGTAGGGGTCGCAAGGGACCCACTGGCACCAGTTTCAGGCTCCGGCCTGTTGTTTGTTAGACTGGGCTTTAGACGCAGGGGTAATAGGTGACCCCTTGGAACCAGTTTCAGGCTCCGGCCTGTTGTTTTATAGACTGGGCACTAGTTGTAGGAGCCGCAGGTGGCCCCCTGGCACCAGTTTCCTGCTCCGGCCTGTTGTTTGATAGACTGGGCACTAGATGTAGGGGCCGCAGGTGACCCCCTGGCACCAGTTCCGAGCTCCGGCCTGGTGTTTCTTAGACTGGGCACTGGATGTAGGTGTCGCAAGGGACCTTCTGGCACCAGTTTCAGGCTCCGGCCTGTTGTTTGTTAGACTGGGCACTAGTTGTAGGGGCCGTGGGTGACCCCCTGGCACCAGTTTCAGGCTCCGGCCTTTTGTTTGTTAGATTGGGCACTAGAGATCAGGGTCGCATGTGACCCCCTGGCACCAATTTCCTGCTCAGGCCTGTTGTTTGTTAGACTGGGCACTAGATGTAGGGGTCGCAAGGGACCCCCTGGCACCAGTTTCAGGATCCGGCCTGTTGTTTGATAGACTGGGCTTTAGACGCAGGGGTCTCAAGGGACCTCCTGGCACCAGTTTCAGGCTCCGGCCTGTTGTTTGTTAGACTGGGCTTTAGACACAGGGGTAACAGGTGACCCCTTGGAACCAGTTTCAGGCTCCGGCCTGTTGTTTGTTAGACTGGGCACTAGTTGTAGGGGCCTGATAAAGCCTAATATTTATCCTATATAACACACTATAACAGCGGAATCCTCCGGGGCATCCGTTTCCTCCCGGGCAACAACCACCATCTGTCGCATCTCCTCGTGGGGCATCTCCAAAGGTCCCTTGTCTTCCTCCGGAACGGGTCCCCCCACGGCATCACGATCCTCTCCCCGTACGTCCGTCCAACTCGGTACTTCTGGCAGGTATTGCTCCAGGACTATCCCCTCCTCTTCATGGAGGGCATTCAACTGGGAGCACGACTCCACCCAATCCTGCCAGTCACTCTCGTCGGCGCTTCCGATGCCAGAGTCGTCCTCCATCTGTCCTGGGAGAGATTCGTCGGCGGACAGCTCACCGTAGTCCGAGTCCTCCTCCAATATCTGTACTGGGGTATCGTTTTCCTCCTCAGCGTACTTAGTCTCTTCCGCTGGTACCTCTGCTTCCTCAGCGTACTCCTTCGCTTCCGCTGGCATCTTTACTTCCTCAGCGTACTCCTTCGCTTCCGCTGGCACCTCTGCTTCCTCAGCGTACTCCTTCGCTTCCGCTGGCATTGTGACTTCCTCAGCGTACTCCTTCGCTTCCGCTGGCATCTTTTGGTACCCAGGACACTCCCGTTCCGCACGTCCTGGACGTGGCCGGTTCCATCGCGGGGAGATTCCGGACGTCTCCGTCACTGGGTCTTCACGCTTTTCTTCGCAGCGTGGTCTCTTCACCTCCCAGTCGTCCACCTCCGCCTCATGCGGGAAAGGATTCTGCCTTACTGGGGTCACTTTCTTGGGACAGAGTAGGTCCGCGGCATCTTCCCAGGGGCACTCACTGGCCGCATGTCCTGGTCGCCGACACTTCCAACAAGGGAGGGCCACTGCCACCTTCTCCAAGACGGGTTCCTGGTCCACCTCCTTTACTGGGGAATCTTCACCCGTTGGTTCCGGCTCAGAGGAAATGGGCACCTGCGAACTAACTTCAAGCAGGGTCTTCCGCTCCATTTCCCTGATTTCCTCCTCCCATCTCTGGGCGCGACCATCCGCAATCATCCGGTCTTCATTCCACGGACAATCGGGAAGCGCATGTCCTCTCGCCTCGCAGAGCGCACACACAGGCTCTGCAGCCACCCGGTCCCAAAGTTGCTGACGAGACTCCGTCATCTGCTTCACCGTGGCCTCGTAGTCCGTCCTGTCTTCTGTCCATGGACATTCCAGGAGCCGATGTCGGGGATCTCCACAGTTTTCACACCAGGAATCAACCTCGTCTTGGCTCAACTCTTCGTCCCAGGGACAACTGTTGTGCTCATGCCCGTTTCCGCAGAGCAAACACCAGGACTCCTTCGCTTGGCCCTTCTGACGTCTTCGGTCCGCTTCCTGGACCATCTTCTTTGGGGACGTCTCTCGCCAAGTACACTCGCTGGAAAAGTGCCCTGTTTGCCGACATTTCTTGCAGGGCGTCACAGCGGCCTTCTTGCGCCCCTTCTCCCGGCGCTCTTCTTTTCCACGCTGGATCGACCGCTGCACCATCTTCAGGATGTCTGCCCCAGACACCGTCACCCAGTCGCTCTGGTCCGCACACATCCGGGGGTGAGTCTTCTCCGGAGCCGTCCGCAGGGAGGTCTTCTTGGTGGCGTTCCACATCGTGTCCGTGATCCGGTCTCTTTGATCCTGCCGACTACGCCAAGTGTGAGAGGTGCGGCTGCGGTGCGTGTGGTGCCTGCTGCTGTGCAGGTGTAGACTCGGTACTCACCAGGCGCCGCTCTCTCTCACCTTCAGGTACCGGAACCTTCAACGGACCTGGCAACTCTTCCGTCGGACCCGGACACGACGACCTAGGAGGAAGGAGATTTCTGAGTACTGTCCTCCGGACTGTGGACCGAAACGCCCTCCGACCTAAAGAAAAATAGTGCTTTCGGGCTAGGTGAGGGTCATCCCAGGCGTCTGCCTCAGAGCCCGAATTTCACCTATTGGCACTCTCGCGCCAGGTGGAAATTCTACCTTGCATCGGCGTGCAAGGCTCACCGATGCCCTGAAGGAAGGGAGATAGATAGGGACACACAGAAGGAACACACAGACAGATGTTACTCACCGTCCTACGTCTTGTACTCCGATCTTCTCCACTTACAGGTCCCTGTAAGGAGGCAAGGAGAGAAACAGCCGTGCAGGGCCTAACTCTAATCTAGTGTGCGTCCGCTACACTAACTGCATAACAAAGCCCTCAAACTGGCCTAAGTGTAAGTGGTGCAACACAACTATGCACAAACTCTATAACAACATTTTGCCCTGCACGGTAACAACACACACATCGGAAATACAACATAAAACGGTGCTGTCCCTTTTTAATCCCTACCTGCCGTTGGAAGGGGGTGGGCACCGCACGGCCTACCCACCTCCTGTGCCTTCCCTTATGTGGGCCTCAGGCCTGACTGCCTAAATACCTCAGGGTGGCCTGGGCCTAGCGCCCAGTGCCACCTTTATTCACCTTGGGGGGGGTACTTACTCGCTGGGCCTAGCGCCCCCTGACTGCGCCCAGGCCGGGGCCTGACTTCACCCACGGGCCTAGCGCCCGCCTAACTTATTGCCCGTTGGGTGATCTGGGCCTTGTGCCCAGGGTCACCTTAATATTCCCTAATTGCCAAAAATACACTAGGGCCTAACGCCCTCTAATGCCCCGCAGGCCTATTGCCTGATTTGCCCCCGGGCCTAGTGCCCGCCTAACTGGTGCCACAGGGGTAGGGTGGCTTGGGCTTAATGCCCAAACCACCTAATCAAATATTGGCCCCCAAACTCCTAGCTGCGCCACAGGCCTAGTGCCTGAATTGTGCCCTCGGGCCTAATGCCCGTCCCTGATGGTCGAG
>NC_086446.1:117993338-118083338 GCF_028390025.1 Pseudophryne corroboree | reverse complement strand
AAAAATACCTGCAGCACCTTGTATTCCCAGGTGATCTCCCATCCATGTACTAACCAAGTCAAACACTGCTTAGCTTCCAAGATCAGATGAGATTTGGTGTACCCAGTGTGGTGTGGCTGTAGATGAGCTTTGTGGTTTCTGTTAGAACTTTTCTACTTCTAACTACTGGTACATACATGAATAAGTTTGAAAATGGAATGCAGCAACAGAACGGTGTTTGCAGTATAAAAATATCTACAGCACATTGTATTCCCAGGTGGTCTCCCATCCAAGTACTAACCAGGCCCAACACTGCTTAGCTTCCAAGATCAGATGAGATTGGGCAAATCCAGTGTGGTGTGGCTGTAGATGAGCTTTCTGGTTTCTGTTAGAACTTTTCTACTTCTAACTACTGGTAAATAAATGAATAAGTTTGAAAATGGAATGCATCAACAGAACGGTGTTGGCAGTATAAAAATACCTACAGCACCTTGTATTCCCAGGTGGTCTCCCATACAAGTACTATCCAGGCCCAACACTGATTAGCTTCCAAGATCAGATGAGATTGGTCGTATCTAGTGTGGTATAGCTGTAGATGAGTTTTGTGGTTTCTGTTAGAACTTTTCTACTTCTAACTACTGGTACATAAATGAATAAGTTTGAAAATGGAATGCATCAACAGAACGGTGTTGGCAGTATAAAAATACCTACAACACCTTGTAATCCCAGGTGGTCTCCAATCCAAGTACTAACCAGGCCCAACACTGCTTAGCTTCCAAGTTTAGATGAGATTTGGTGAATCCAGTGTGGTGTGGCTGTAGATGAGCTTTGTGGTTTCTGTTAGAACTTTTCTACTTCTAACTACTGGTACATAAATGAATAAGTTTGAAAATGGAAAGCATCAACAGAACGGTGTTGGCAGTATAAAAATACCTACAGCACCTTGTATTCCCAGGTGATCTCCCATCCAAGTACTAACCAGTCCCAACACTGCTTAGTTTTGAAGATCAAATGAGATTGGGTGTATCAAGTGTGGTGTGGCTGTAGATGAGCTTTGTGGTTTCTGTAAGAACTTTTCTACTTCTAACTACTGGTACATAAATGAATAAGTTTGAAAATGGAATGCATGAACAGAACGGTGTTGGCAGTATAAAAATACCTACAGCACCTTGTATTCCCAGGTGATCTCCCATCCAAGTACTAACCAGGACAAACACTGCTTAGCTTCCAAGATAAGATGAGATTTGGCGTACCCAGTGTGGTGTGGCTGTAGATGAGCTTTGTGGTTTCTGTTAGAACTTTTCTAGTTCTAACTACTGGTACATACATGAATAAGTTTGAAAATGGAATGCAGCAACAGAACGGTGTTTGCAGTTTAAAAATATCTGTAGCACCTTGAATTCCCAGGTGGTCTCCCATCCAAGTACTAACCAGGCCCAACACTGCTTAGCTTCCAAGATCAGATGAGATTGGGCGAATCCAGTATGGTGTGGCTGTAGATGAGCTTTCTGGTTTCTGTGAGAACTTTTCTACTTCTAAATACTGGTAAATAAATGAATAAGTTTGAAAATGGAATGCATCAACAGAACGGTGTTGGCAGTATAGAAATACCTACAGCACCTTGTATTCCCAGGTGGTCTCCCATACAAATACTATCCAGGCCCAACACTGATTAGTTTTGAAGATCAGATGAGATTGGGTGTATCAAGTGTGGTGTGGCTGTAGATGAGCTTTGTGGTTTCTGTTAGAACTTTTCTACTTCTAACTACTGGTACATAAATGAATAAGATTGAAAATGGAATGCATCAACAGAACGGTGTTGGCAGTATAAAAATACCTACAGCACCTTGTATTCCCAGGTGGTCTCCCATCTAAGTACTAACCAGGCCCAACACTGCTTAGCTTCCAAGATCAGATGAGATTTGGTGTATACAGTGTGGTGTGGTGTGGCTGTAGATGAGCTTTGTGGTTTCTGTTAGAACTTTTCTACTTCTAACTACTGGTACATAAATTAATAAGTTTGAAAATGGAATGCATCAACAGAACAGTGTTGGCAGTATAAAAATACCTACAGCACCTTGTATTACCAGGTGATCTCCCATCCAAGTACTAACCAGTCCCAACACTGCTTAGTTTTGAAGATCAGATGAGATTGGGTGTATCAAGTGTGGTGTGGCTGTAGATGAGCTTTGTGGTTTCTGTAAGAACTTTTCTACTTCTAACTACTGGTACATAAATGAATAAGTTTGAAAATGGAATGCATCAACAGAACGGTGTTGGCAGTATAAAAATACCTACAGCACCTTGTATTCCCAGGTGATCTCCCATCCAAGTACTAACCAGGACAAACACTGCTTAGCTTCCAAGATAAGATGAGATTGGGCGTAGCCAGTGTGGTGTGGCTGTAGATGAGCTTTGTGGTTTCTGTTAGAACTTTTCTAGTTCTAACTACTGGTACATACATGAATAAGTTTGAAAATGGAATGCAGCAACAGAACGGTGTTTGAAAGTATAAAAATATCTGTAGCACCTTGTATTCCCAGGTGGTCTCCCATCCAAGTACTAACCAGGCCCAACACTGCTTAGCTTCCAAGATCAGATGAGATTGGGCGAATCCAGTATGGTGTGGCTGTAGATGAGCTTTCTGGTTTCTGTTAGAACTTTTCTACTTCTAAATACTGGTAAATAAATGAATAAGTTTGAAAATGGAATGCATCAACAGAACGGTGTTGGCAGTATAGAAATACCTACAACACCTTGTATTCCCATGTGGTCTCCCATACAAGTACTATCCAGGCCCAACACTGATTAGTTTTGAAGATCAGATGAGATTGGGTGTATCAAGTGTGGTGTGGCTGTAGATGAGCTTTGTGGTTTCTGTTAGAACTTTTCTACTTCTAACTACTGGTACATAAATGAATAAGATTGAAAATGGAATGCATCAACAGAACGGTGTTGGCAGTATAAAAATACCTACAGCACCTTGTATTCCCAAGTGGTCTCCCATCCAAGTACTAACCAGGCCCAACACTGATTAGCTTCCAAGATCAGATGAGATTTGGTGTATACAGTGTGGTGTGGCTGTAGATGAGCTTTGTGGCTTCTGTTAGAACTTTTCTACTTCTAACTACTGGTACATAAATTAATAAGTTTGAAAATGGAATGCATCAACAGAACGGTGTTGGCAGTATAAAAATACGTACAGCACCTTGTATTCCCAGGTGATCTCCCTTCCAAGTACTAACCAGTCCCAACACTGCTTAGTTTTGAAGATCAGATGAGATTGGGTGTATCAAGTGTGGTGTGGCTGTGGATGAGCTTTGTGGTTTCTGTAATAACTTTTCTACTTCTAACTACTGGTACATAAATGAATAAGTTTGAAAATGGAATGCATCAACAGAACGGTGTTGGCAGTATAAAAATACCTACAGCACCTTGTATTCCCAGGTGATCTCCCATCCAAGTACTAACCAGGCCAAACACTGCTTAGCTTCCAAGATCAGATGAGATTGGGCGTACCCAGTGTGGTGTGGCTGTAGATGAGCTTTGTGGTTTATGTTAGAACTTTTCTACTTCTAACTACTGGTACATACATGAATAAGTTTGAAAATGGAATGCATCAACAGAACAGTGTTGGCAGTATAAGAGTAGCTACAGCACCTTGTATTCCTAGGTGGTCTTCCATCCAAGTACTAACCAGAACCAACTCTGCTTAGCTTCCAACATCAGATGAGATTGGGCGTATCCAGTGTGGTGTAGCTGTAGATAAGTTTTGTGGTTTCTGTTAGAACTTTTCTACTTCTAACTACTGGTACATAAATGAATAAGTTTGAAAATGGAATGCATCAACAGAACGGTGTTGGCAGTATAAAAATACCTACAGCACCTTGCATTCCCAGGTGGTCTCCCATCCAAGTGCTAACCAGGCCCAACACTGTTTTACTTCCAAGATCAGATGAGATTGGGCGTATCCAGCATGGTGTGGCTGTAGATGAGCTTTGCGCTTTCTGTGAGAACTTTTCTACTTCAAACTTCTGGTACATAAATTAAAAAGTTTGAAAATGGAATGCATCAACAGAACGGTGTTGGCAGTATAAAAATTTCTACAGCTCCTTGTATTTCCAGGTGGTCGCCCATCCAAGTACTAACCAATCCCAACACTGCTTAGCTTCCAAGATCAGATGAGATTGGGCGTATCCAGTATGATGTGTCTGTAGCTGAGCTTTGTGGTTTCTGTTAGAACTTTTCTACTTCTAAGTACTGGTACATAAATGAATAAGTTTGAAAATTGAATGCGTCAACAGAACGGTGTTGGCAGTATAAAAATACCTACAGCACCTTGTATTCCCAGGTGGTTTCCCATCCAAGTACTAACCAGGCCCAACACTGCTTAGTTTCCAAGATCAGATGAGATTGGGCGTATCCAGTGTGGTGTAGCTGTAGATGAGCTTTGTGGTTTCTGTTAGAACTTTTCTACTACTTACTACTGGTACATAAATAAATAAATAAGTTTGTAAATGGAATGCATCAACAGAACGGTGTTGGCAGTATAAAAATACCTACAGCACCTTGTATTCCCAGGTGGTCTCCCATCCAAGTACTAACCAGGCCCAACACTGCTCAGTTTCCAAGATCAGATAAGATTGGGCATATCCACTGTGGTGTGGCTGTAGACAAGCTTTGTGGTTTCTGTTAGAACTTTTCTACTTCTAAGTACTGGTACAAAAATGAATAAGTTTGAAAATGGAATGCATCAACAGAACGGTGTTGGCAGTATAAAAATACCTACAGCATCTTGTATTCCCAGGTGGTCTCCCTTCCAAGTGCTAACCAGGCACAACACTGCTTAGCTTCCAAGATCAGATGAAATTGAGCGTATCCAGTGTGGTGTGGCTGTAGATGATATTTGTGGTTTCTGTTAGAACTTTTCTACTTCTAACTACTGGTACTTAAATGAATAAGTTTGAAAATGGAATGCATCAACAGAACGGTGTTGGCAGTATAAAAATTCCTACAGCACCTTGTATTCCCAGGTGGTCTCCCATCCAAGTACTAACCAGGCCCAACACTGCTTAGTTTCCAAGATCAGATGAGATTGGGCGTATCCAGTGTGGCGTGGCTGTAGATGAGCTTCGTGGTTTCTGTTAGAACTTTTCTTCTTCTAACTACTGGTACATAAATGAATAAGTTTGAAAATGGAATGCATCAACAGAACGGTGTTGGCAGTATAAAAATACCTACAACACCTTGCATTCCCAGGTGGTCTCCCATTCAAGGACTAACCAGGCCCAACACTGCTTAGCTTCCAAGATCAGATGAGATGGGCCTATCAAGTGTGGTGTGGCTGTAGACCAGCTTTGTGGTTTCTGTTAGAACTTTTCTACTTCTAACTACTGGTACATAAATGAATAAGTTTGAAAATGGAATGCATCAACAGAACGGTGTTGGCAGTATAAAAATACCTACAGCATCTTGTATTCCCAGGTGGTCTCCCTTCCAAGTGCTAACCAGGCACAACACTGCTTAGCTTCCAAGATCAGATGAAATTGAGCGTATCCAGTGTGGTGTGGCTGTAGATGATATTTGTGGTTTCTGTTAGAACTTTTCTACTTCTAACTACTGGTACTTAAATGAATAAGTTTGAAAATGGAATGCATCAACAGAACGGTGTTGGCAGTATAAAAATTCCTACAGCATCTTGTATTCCTAGGTGGTCTCCCATCCAAGTATTAACCAGGCCCAACACTGCTCAGTTTCCAAGATCAGATAAGATTGGGCATATCCACTGTGGTGTGGCTGTAGACCAGCTTTGTGGTTTCTGTTAGAACTTTTCTACTTCTAAGTACTGGTACATAAATGAATAAGTTTGAAAATGGAATGCATCAACAGAACAGGGTTGGCAGTACAAAAATACCTACAGCACCTTGTATTCCCAGGTGGTCTCCCATCAAAGTTTTAACCAGGCCCAACACTGCTTAGCTTCCAAGATCAGATGAGATTGGGCGTATCCAGTGTGGTGTGGCTATAGATAATATTTGTGGTTTCTGTTAGAACTTTTCTTCTTCTAAGTACTGGTGCATAAATGAATAAGTTTGAAAATGGAATGCATCAACAGTACGGTGTTGGCATTATAAAAATACCTACAGCACCTTGCATTCCCAGGTGGTCTCCCATCCAAGTGCTAACCAGGCCCAACACTGTTTTACTTCCAAGATCAGATGAGATTGGGCGTATCCAGCATGGTGTGGCTGTAGATGAGCTTTGCGCTTTCTGTGAGAACTTTTCTACTTCAAACTTCTGGTACATAAATTAAAAAGTTTGAAAATGGAATGCATCAACAGAACGGTGTTGGCAGTATAAAAATTTCTACAGCTCCTTGTATTTCCAGGTGGTCGCCCATCCAAGTACTAACCAATCCCAACACTGCTTAACTTCCAAGATCAGATGAGATTGGGCGTATCCAGTATGATGTGTCTGTAGCTGAGCTTTGTGGTTTCTGTTAGAACTTTTCTACTTCTAAGTACTGGTACATAAATGAATAAGTTTGAAAATTGAATGCGTCAACAGAACGGTGTTGGCAGTATAAAAATACCTACAGCACCTTTTATTCCCAGGTGGTTTCCCATCCAAGTACTAACCAGGCCCAACACTGCTTAGTTTCCAAGATCAGATGAGATTGGGCGTATCCAGTGTGGTGTAGCTGTAGATGAGCTTTGTGGTTTCTGTTAGAACTTTTCTACTACTAACTACTGGTACATAAATAAATAAATAAGTTTGTAAATGGAATGCATCAACAGAACGGTGTTGGCAGTATAAAAATACCTACAGCACCTTGTATTCCCAGGTGGTCTCCCATCCAAGTACTAACCAGGCCCAACACTGCTCAGTTTCCAAGATCAGATAAGATTGGGCATATCCACTGTGGTGTGGCTGTAGACAAGCTTTGTGGTTTCTGTTAGAACTTTTCTACTTCTAAGTACTGGTACAAAAATGAATAAGTTTGAAAATGGAATGCATCAACAGAACGGTGTTGGCAGTATAAAAATACCTACAGCATCTTGTATTCCCAGGTGGTCTCCCTTCCAAGTGCTAACCAGGCACAACACTGCTTAGCTTCCAAGATCAGATGAAATTGAGCGTATCCAGTGTGGTGTGGCTGTAGATGATATTTGTGGTTTCTGTTAGAACTTTTCTACTTCTAACTACTGGTACTTAAATGAATAAGTTTGAAAATGGAATGCATCAACAGAACGGTGTTGGCAGTATAAAAATTCCTACAGCACCTTGTATTCCCAGGTGGTCTCCCATCCAAGTACTAACCAGGCCCAACACTGCTTAGTTTCCAAGATCAGATGAGATTGGGCGTATCCAGTGTGGCGTGGCTGTAGATGAGCTTCGTGGTTTCTGTTAGAACTTTTCTACTTCTAACTACTGGTACATAAATGAATAAGTTTGAAAATGGAATGCATCAACAGAACAGGGTTGGCAGTACAAAAATACCTACAGCCCCCTTGTATTCCCAGGTGGTCTCCCATCAAAGTATTAACCAGGCCCAACACTGCTTAGCTTCCAAGATCAGATGAGATTGGGCGTATCCAGTGTGGTGTGGATGTAGATGTGCTTTGTGGTTTCTGTTAGAACTTTTCTACTTCTAACTACTGGTACATAAATGAATAAGTTTGAAAATGGTATGCATCAACAGAACGGTGTTGGCAGTATAAAAACACCTACAGCAGCTTGTATTCCCAGGTGGTCTCCCATCAAAGTATTAACCAGGCCCAACACTGCTTAGCTTCCAAGATCAGATGAGATTGGGCGTATCCAGTGTGGTGTGGATGTAGATGAGCTTTGTGGTTTCTGTTAGAACTTTTCTACTTCTAACTACTGGTACATAAATGAATAAGTTGGAAAATGGAATGCATCAACAGAACGGTGTTGGCAGTATAAAAAATACCTACAGCATCTTGTATTCCCAGGTGGTCTCCCATCCAAGTGCTAACCAGGCACAACACTGCTTAGCTTCCAAGATCAGATGAGATTGAGCGTATCCAGTGTGGTGTGGCTGTAGATGATATTTGTGGTTTCTGTTAGAACTTTTCTACTTCTAACTACTGGTACATAAATGAATACGTTTGAAAATGGAATGCATCAACAGAACGGTGTTGGCAGTATAAAAACACCTACAGCAGCTTGTATTCCCAGGTGGTCTCCCATCCAAGTACTAACCAGGCCTAACACTGCTTAGTTTCCAAGATCATATGAGATTGGGCGTATCCAGTGTGGTGTGGCTGTAGATGAGCTTTGTGGTTTCTGTTAGAACTTTTCTACTACTAACTACTGGTACATAAATAAATAAATAAGTTTGTAAATGGAATGCATCAACAGAACGGTGTTGGCAGTATAAAAATACCTACAGCCCCTTGTATTCCCAGGTGGTCTCCCATCCAAGTACTAACCAGGCCCAACACTGCTCAGTTTCCAAGATCAGATAAGATTGGGCATATCCACTGTGGTGTGGCTGTAGACCGGCTTTGTGGTTTCTGTTAGAACTTTTCTACTTCTAAGTACTGGTACATAAATGAATAAGTTTGAAAATGGAATGCATCAACAGAACAGGGTTGGCAGTATAAAAATACCTACAGCACCTTGTATTCCCAGGTGGTCTCCCATCCAAGTATTAACCAGGCCCAACACTGCTCAGTTTCCAAGATCAGATAAGATTGGGTATATCCACTGTGGTGTGGCTGTAGACCAGCTTTGTGGTTTCTGTTAGAACTTTTCTACTTCTAACTACTGGTACATAAATGAATAAGTTTGAAAATGGAATGCATCAACAGAACGGTGTTGGCAGTATAAAAATACCAACAACACCTTGCATTCCCAGGTGGTCTCCCATTCAAGTACTAACCAGGCCCAACACTGCTTAGCTTCCAAGATCAGATGAGATTGGGCGTATCCAGTGTGGCGTGGCTGTAGATGAGCTTTGTGGTTTCTGTTAGAACTTTTCTTCTTCTAAGTATTGGTACATAAATGAATAAGTTTGAAAATGGAATGCATCAACAGAACGGTGTTGGCAGTATAAAAAGACCTACAGCACCTTGTATTCCCAGGTGGTCTCCCATCCCAGTACTAACCAGGCCCAACACTGCTTTGCTTCCAAGATCAGATGAGATTGAGCGTATCCAGTGTGGTGTGGCTCTAGTTGAGTTTTGTGGTTTCTGTTAGAACTTTTCTACTTCTAACTACTGGTACATAAATGAATAAGTTTGAAAATGGAATGCATCAACAGAACAGTGTTGGCAGTATAAGAGTAGCTACAGCACCTTGTATTCCTAGGTGGTCTCCCATCCAAGTATTAACCAGGCCCAACACTGCTCAGTTTCCAAGATCAGATAAGATTGGGCATATCCACTGTGATGTGGCTGTAGACCAGCTTTGTGGTTTCTGTTAGAACTTTTCTACTTCTAAGTACTGGTACATAAATGAATAAGTTTGAAAATGGAATGCATCAACAGAACAGGGTTGGCAGTACAAAAATACCTACAGCACCTTGTATTCCCAGGTGGTCTCCCATCAAAGTATTAACCAGGCCCAACACTGCTTAGCTTCCAAGATCAGATGAGATTGGGCGTATCCAGTGTGGTGTGGATGTAAATGAGCTTTGTGGTTTCTGTTAGAACTTTTCTACTTCTAACTACTGGTACATAAATGAATAAGTTTGAAAATGGTATGCATCAACAGAACGGTGTTGGCAGTATAAAAACACCTACAGCAGCTTGTATTCCCAGGTGGTCTCCCATCAAAGTATTAACCAGGCCCAACACTGCTTAGCTTCCAAGATCAGATGAGATTGGGCGTATCCAGTGTGGTGTGGATGTAGATGAGCTTTGTGGTTTCTGTTAGAACTTTTCTACTTCTAACTACTGGTACATAAATGAATAAGTTTGAAAATGGAATGCATTAACAGAACAGGGTTGGCAGTATAAAAATACCTACAACACCTTGTATTCCCAGGTGGTCTCCCATCCAAGTACTAACCAAGCCCAACACTGCTTAGCTTCCAAGATCAGATGAGATTGGGCGTATCCAGTGTGGTGTGGCTCTAGATGAGTTTTGTGGTTTCTGTTAGAACTTTTCTACTTCTAACTACTGGTACATAAATGAATAAGTTTGAAAATGGAATGCATCAACAGAACAGTGTTGGCAGTATAAGAGTAGCTACAGCACCTTGTATTCCTAGGTGGTCTCCCATCCAAGTATTAACCAGGCCCAACACTGCTCAGTTTCCAAGATCAGATAAGATTGGGCATATCCACTGTGGTGTGGCTGTAGACCAGCTTTGTGGTTTCTGTTAGAACTTTTCTACTTCTAAGTACTGGTACATAAATGAATAAGTTTGAAAATGGAATGCATCAACAGAACAGGGTTGGCAGTATAAAAATACCTACAGCACCTTGTATTCCCAGGTGGTCTCCCATCCAAGTGCTAACCAGGAACAACACTGCTTAGCTTCCAAGATCAGATGAGATTGAGCGTATCCAGTGTGGTGTGGCTGTAGATGATATTTGTGTTTTCTGTTAGAACTTTTCTACTTCTAACTACTGGTACATAAATGAATACGTTTGAAAATGGAATGCATCAACAGAACGGTGTTGGCAGTATAAAAATACCTACAGCATCTTGTATTCCCAGGTGGTCTCCCATCCAAATACTAACCAGGCCCAACACTGCTTAGCTTCCAAGATAAGATGAGATTGGGCGTATCCAGTGTGGCGTGGCTGTAGATGAGCTTTGTGGTTTCTGTTAGAACTTTTCTTCTTCTAACTACTGGTACATAAATGAATAAGTTTGAAAATGGAATGCATCAACAGAACGTTGTTGGCAGTATAAAAATACCTACAACACCTTGTTTTCCCAGGTGGTCTCCCATTCAAGTACTAACCAGGCCCAACACTGCTTAGCTTCCAAGATAAGATGAGATTGGGCGTATCCAGTGTGGTGTGGCTGTAGACCAGCTTTGTGGTTTCTGTTAGAACTTTTCTACTTCTAACTACTGGTACATAAATGAATAAGTTTGAAAATGGAATGCATCAACAGAACAGTGTTGGCAGTATAAGAGTAGCTACAGCACCTTGTATTCCTAGGTGGTCTCCCATCCAAGTATTAACCAGGCCCAACACTGCTCAGTTTCCAAGATCAGATTAGATTGGGCATATCCACTGTGGTGTGGCTGTAGACCAGCTTTGTGGTTTCTGTTAGAACTTTTCTACTTCTAAGTACTGGTACATAAATGAATAAGTTTGAAAATGGAATGCATCAACAGAACAGGGTTGGCAGTATAAAAATACCTACAGCACCTTGTATTCCCAGGTGGTCTCCCATCCAAGTATTAACCAGGCCCAACACTGCTTAGCTTCCAAGATCAGATGAGATTGGGCGTATCCAGTATGGTTTGGATGTAGATGAGCTTTGTGGTTTCTGTTAGAACTTTTCTACTTCTAACTACTGGTACATAAATGAATAAGTTTGAAAATGGAATGCATCAACAGAACGGTGTTGGCAGTATAAAAATACCTACAACACCTTGCATTCCCAGGTGGTCTCCCATCCAAGTGCTAACCAGGCACAACACTGCTTAGCTTCCAAGATCAGATGAGATTGAGCGTATCCAGTGTGGTGTGGCTGTAGATGATATTTGTGGTTTCTGTTAGAACTTTTCTACTTCTAACTACTGGTACATAAATGAATACGTTTGAAAATGGAATGCATCAACAGAACGGTGTTGGCAGTATAAAAATTCCTACAGCACCTTGTATTCCCAGGTGGTCTTCCATCCAAGCACTAACCAGGCCCAACACTTCTTAGCTTCCAAGATCAGATGAGATTGGGCGTATCCAGTGTGGCATGGCTGTAGATGAGCTTTGTGGTTTCTGTTAGAACTTTTCTTCTTCTAAGTACTGGTACATAAATGAATATGTTTGAAAATGGAATGCATCAACAGAACAGTGTTGGCAGTAATTAAATACCTATAGCACCTTGTATTCCCAGGAGGTCTCCCATCCAAGTACTAAACCAGGCCCAACACTGCTTAGCTTCCAAGATCAGATGAGATTGGGCGTATCCAGTGTGGTGTGGCTCTATATGAGTTTTGAGGTTTCTGTTAGAACTTTTCTACTTCTAAGTACTGGTACATAAATGAATAAGTTTGAAAATGGAATGCATCAACAGAACGGTGTTGGCAGTATAAAAATACCTACAGCACCTTGTATTCCCAGGTGGTCTCCCATCCAAGTACTAACCAGGCCCAACACTGCTTAGCTTCCAAGATCAGATGAGATTTGGTGTATACAGTGTGGTGTGGCTGTAGATGAGCTTTGTGGTTTCTGTTAGAACTTTTCTACTTCTAACTACTGGTACATAAATGAATAAGTTTGAAAATGGAATGCATCAACAGAACGGTGTTGGCAGTATAAAAATACCTACAGCACCTTGTATTCCCAGGTGATCTCCCATCCAAGTACTAACCAGGACAAACACTGCTTAGCTTCCAAGATAAGATGAGATTGGGCGTAGCCAGTATGGTGTGGCTGTAGATGAGCTTTGTGGTTTCTGTTAGAACTTTTCTAGTTCTAACTACTGGTACATAAATGAATAAGATTGAAAATGGAATGCATCAACAGAACGGTGTTGGCAGTATAAAAATACCTACAGCACTTTGTATTCCCAGGTGGTCTCCCATCCAAGTACTAACCAGGCCCAACACTGCTTAGCTTCCAAGATCAGATGAGATTGGGCGTATCCAGTGTGGTGTGACTGTAGATGAGCTTTGTGGTTTCTGTTAGAACTTTTCTACTTCTAACTACTGGTACATAAATGAATAAGTTTGAAAATGGAATGCATCAACAGAACGGTGTTGACAGTATAAAAATACCTACAGCACCTTGTATTCCCAGGTGATCTCCCATCCAAGTACTAACCAGTCCCAACACTGCTTAGTTTTGAAGATCAGATGAGATTGGGTGTATCAAGTGTGGTGTGGCTGTAGATGAGCTTTGTGGTTTCTGTTAGAACTTTTCTACTTCTAACTACTGGTACATAAATGAATAAGTTTGAAAATGGAATGCATCAACAGAACGGTGTTGGCAGTATAAAAATACCTGCAGCACCTTGTATTCCCAGGTGATCTCCCATCCATGTACTAACCAAGCCAAACACTGCTTAGCTTCCAAGATCAGATGAGATTTGGTGTACCCAGTGTGGTGTGGCTGTAAATGAGCTTTGTGGTTTCTGTTAGAACTTTTCTACTTCTAACTACTGGTACATACATGAATAAGTTTGAAAATGGAATGCAGCAACAGAACGGTGTTTGCAGTATAAAAATATCTACAGCACATTGTATTCCCAGGTGGTCTCCCATCCAAGTACTAACCAGGCCCAACACTGCTTAGCTTCCAAGATCAGATGAGATTGGGCGAATCCAGTGTGGTGTGGCTGTAGATGAGCTTTGTGGTTTCTGTTAGAACTTTTCTACTTCTAACTACTGGTACATAAATGAATAAGATTGAAAATGGAATGCATCAACAGAACGGTGTTGGCAGTATAAAAATACCTACAGCACATTGTATTCCCAGGTGGTCTCCCATCCAAGTACTAACCAGGCCCAACACTGCTTAGCTTCCAAGATCAGATGAGATTGGGCGTATCCAGTATGGTTTGACTGTAGATGAGCGTTGTGGTTTCTGTTAGAACTTTTCTACTTCTAACTACTGGTACATAAATAAATAAGTTTGAAAATGGAATGCATCAACAGAACGGTGTTGACAGTATAAAAATACCTACAGCACCTTGTATTCCCAGGTGATCTCCCATCCAAGTACTAACCAGTCCCAACACTGCTTAGTTTTGAAGATCAGATGAGATTGGGTGTATCAAGTGTGGTGTGGCTGTAGATGAGCTTTGTGGTTTCTGTTAGAACTTTTCTACTTCTAACTACTGGTACATAAATGAATAAGTTTGAAAATGGAATGCATCAACAGAACGGTGTTGGCAGTATAAAAATACCTGCAGCACCTTGTATTCCCAGGTGATCTCCCATCCATGTACTAACCAAGCCAAACACTGCTTAGCTTCCAAGCTCAGATGAGATTTGGTGTACCCAGTGTGGTGTGGCTGTAGATGAGCTTTGTGGTTTCTGTTAGAACTTTTCTACTTCTAACTACTGGTACATACATGAATAAGTTTGAAAATGGAATGCAGCAACAGAACGGTGTTTGCAGTTTAAAAATATCTACAGCACATTGTATTCCCAGGTGGTCTCCCATCCAAGTACTAACCAGGCCCAACACTGCTTAGCTGTTATGAGCCACGGCTGTGGCTCATTCCTGTTTTGCATTTTGGTTCTGTATTTTATGTTATACTTCTGTTTATGTTCCCCGTGGGTATCATGGGGTGCTCGGAGCTCACCCTTAAGGAGGGGATACTGTTATGAACCAGAGGTAGTGGTTCATTTCTATTTTATGTTTATTAAGTTGTCTTGCATGCCTGGATTTCCTGTTGCTCTGTTTTAGTATGCTCTTGTCTGCTGCCGCTGGTTAGTCTGTGTAATTGCAGCTTGTTCCATGTGTTCAGCCTCACCTGGCTGCTAATTGCATCTTGTCAGCTGGAATCATGCAATAGGCCAGCTGCTCGGGATTATTAATTAGGCCTCTCTGTTATATGCTGGCTGATTGCAGTTCACAGACGCTGGTGATATTTCTGGGTTTTCAGTCTGCTTGAGTTCTGAGCTTGGTTCCTGCTAGTTCCTGAGCTTCCTGTTTGCCTGTGTCTGCTGCAGAGAGTTCCCAGTCCCGGTCTTTTCGGTTGTTCCTGTCCTCAGAGATCCTGTACTCGGAACTTACCATCTGTTCCTGGAGTCTGACCGAGCACCTTTAACATCTGGTGGTGTTCGTGAGTCGCGGCACAGCCGTGTGTTGCGGCTTGTCCGCTTCTGTTTATTATTTTGTTTAATTGTGTTCTGGAGCTTGCGGAGGATTCCGCTTCCACAGATCCACTCTGGTGTCCGGCGGTGCCGGATAGGAGTGTCGGATCAGTGGATCCTTGGTTGTCCTTTTTCCTGGCGGCTAGTCCGCACATACCTTTTGATTTAGTTAGTTAGCTTGTAACCCCTGGCCTGGTTGCTTAGTCAGAGGGCCCCTTGTTATCACCCTGTCTCGGACTTCCCCTTGTCTCCCATTAAGACCTGCGGGGGCATCGGGGTTGGGCAGACATAATCCGCCCTTCGAACGCGGCTGCCATGGGCTCAAGCAACCATAGTCTCGCAGGGGATTTCTGATAACACGGGCGAGACAACGGAGTTAGGGCGCCAGGGGTTACTAGGCTATCCAGCTCCCACAACCAGCTTATTTTCCTGTACTCAGATCCCTGCCATAAGATCTCCTCCGGTCTGGAGTACAGGAATCATAACATTATCACCAGCCATACGACAAAAAAGAAATAAAACTTTTTTTCTTTTTTGGCCCAGTCCAGTGTCTAGTCTAGAATCCAGTCCTGTCTAGAATTCAGTGTGCAGACTCCAGTCCGGTGTTTAGAATCCAGTCCGGTGTTTAGAATCCAGTCCGGTGTTTAGAATCCAGTCCGGTGTGCAGACTCCAGTCCGGTGTTTAGAATCCAGTCCGGTGTTTAGAATCCAGTCCGGTGTTTAGAATCCAGTCCGGTGTTTAGAATCCAGTCCGGTGTTTAGAATCCAGTCCGGTGTTTTAAAAAAAAAAAAAAAAAGTCTTGATTTGTTTAGCAAAATTTAGTCTTGCCTTATCTTGCCTTGTCTTGCCTTGTCTTGCCTTGTCTTGCCTTGTCTTGCCTTGTCTTAAATCCTCCTATGTCTACTATGCAAGCCCTGCAGGCATCTCTCGAAGCCCTGAACTCTGTATTCAGTGCTTTGAGACCAGAGCGACTACAAGTTTGGCAGCAATCCCTAAAGCAACTGCAAAACCTTCTGACTAAAATCTTGCTCATTTTTCCAGAAGTCGTTGAGAGTACATCTATCTCTAAAGAGACTCTTGTTCACAGTATGGTGACAAGAGACTCCTCTGGTTTAATTGAAGAGAAAAGGTTTAAAAGTTTTCTGCGGCCCAGGCTCTCAGAAGAGGAGCGTCTGCGTCGCAGAAACTTAAACTTATGCCTATATTGTGGGGGTTTAGGCCATTATCTGCAGACCTGTGAGTTGCGCAAACCAAAGTGTGGTGACGAGTCTTGCCCTCTGGCCAAGTTGAGTCATGATACAAGACCTACTCCTGTCTCTACTGTGGCAGAGGTACTTGTCACACAACCCACACAAAAAAACTCTCTGTCCTATAATTGGGGTCCTTGGGCAAGGGAGCCCCATTATAGATTCAGGAATCAAAAGAGAATGTTTCTCTCCTCTCTTGAGGTTCCTGTGGAAGCGGAGTTGCAAGTCCCTGGAGGGGTGCCCGATGCCCAGGTTCCTGGAGGGGTGCCCGATGCCCAGGTTCCTGGAGTGGTGCCCGATGCCCAGGTTCCTGGAGTGGTGCCCGATGCCCAGGTTCCTGGAGTGGTGCCCGATGCTCAGGTTCCTGGAGTGGTGCCCGATGCCCAGGGTCCTGGAGTGGTGCCCGTAGCCCAGGGTCCTGGAGTGGTGCCCGTAGCCCAGGGTCCTGGAGCGGTGCCCATAGCCCAGGGTCCTGGAGCGGTGCCCGTAGCCCAGAGTGCTGGAGCGGTACCCGATGCCCAGAGTGCTGGAGCGGTACCCGATGCCCAGAATGCTGGAGCGGTACCCGATGCCCAGAGTGCTGGAGCGGTACCCGATGCCCTAGCTTATAGAGGGACATCAAATATTATAGTTCAGGTGTCCGTACCGGAAGGGGTCTCAGAAGCTGTTACCCCAGGTAGGGATTTGAAAAGCGCAATCCCAGAAAGGGTATCTAAAACCATAGTTCTTGAAGGGAACTCGAGAAGCAAAACCCCAGAAGGGGTCTTTGAAGTAATATCCCCAAGTGGGGTCTCGAGAGACGCAGCCCCAAAGAAGGGTCTAGAAGTCGCTTCCCCAGGAAAGAACTTAAGAAGCATAGCATTAGTGGAGGATCTGAACGTTATTGCTTCAGCAAAAGTCCCGGAAGTCATAGTCCCGGGAGAACTTTCGATAATTCTCGACTCAGAGAGGGAGGCCGGTGGCCCGATCCCAGTCAGGGAGGCCAACGGCCCGGTCCCAGTAAAAGAATCCGAGGTGCTGACCCCAGCGGGGTTCCCGGAGGCCACTGCCCCAGCGGGGTTCCCGGAGGCCACTGCCCCAGCGGGGTTCCCGGAGGCCACTGCCCCAGCGGGGTTCCCGGAGGCCACTGCCCCAGGTGGGGTTCAGGAAGTCACTGCCCCGGGTGGGGTTCAGAAAATCACTGCCCCGGGTGGGGTTCAGAAAGTCACTGCCCCGGGTGGGGTTCAGAAAGTCACTGCCCCGTGTGGGGATCAGAAAGTCACTGCCCCGTGTGGGGTTCAGAAAGTCACTGCCCCGTGTGGGGTTCAGAAAGTCACTGCCCCGTGTGGGGTTCAGAAAGTCACTGCCCCGTGTGGGGTTCAGAAAGTCACTGCCCCGGGTGGGGTTCAGAAAGTCTCAGCCCCGGGTGGGGTTCAGAGAGTCTCAGCCTTGAGTAAGGTCAATAGTGACCAGGTCCTAGCAAAGCACTTCAGTCAGTCAGATGGGAAGGAAACAGATCCTGACTCTGATATCTCAACATCCATAATCTTTGATGGGGACTTAGCCCAATTTCTGGCGCTTTACAAACACTATTATATTATTATGTTGTCTAGACCATTTCTGGGCATCACTCCAGAGAACATTGTGCTCTATCTTATTTATTCTTTTAAAGGAGAGCCTTTTGAGTGGGCGACCAGCCTAATGAAAGCTGAAGATCCCATTCTTCAGGATCCCCCAGCATTCAGTGATGCAATTATTAAAAGATATGGTTCCAAAGAAATTGGTTCAGGTTCCTCTAAATCACCCGTCTTGTCTGCTGAGATTCCACCAAATACTGTAAACTCGGCACAAGAGTCCCAGCCCGTTTTGACTGCAGGATGTGCTTTTCTGACTTCTTCTTCTTCTAATAATAGTACTTTGCCAGAAAGTTCAGCTCCCAATGGTAAGAAACCTGTCTCTGATTTGAACGCAGCCTTGTTGGGTGGTACCATCAGTTCAGACAATGTTTGGGGAATTACCTTGGTCAGACCTAAAGAGCTTTGTAAAAAGAAGAAGAAGAAAAAGAAATAATTTTTGACTCTTGCCTTGATAAAAAAAAAAAAAAAGGATTTTTTTTTCCTTATCTTGTGTCCAGTGGCCACCGTCAGGGGGAGGGCACTGTTACAAGCTGTGGTTGCAGCTTGTTTCTGTTTTCGTGTCTGTTTGACCAATGTGTCAGGTTTTTTTTTTGTATCCCTTCTTCTGGATAGTCTGAATTTTGGGGTCTTTTGACCCCTCCTCAAGAGGGGGGTAATGTTATGAGCCACGGCTGTGGCTCATTCCTGTTTTGCATTTTGGTTCTGTATTTTATGTTATACTTCTGTTTATGTTCCCCGTGGGTATCATGGGGTGCTCGGAGCTCACCCTTAAGGAGGGGATACTGTTATGAACCACAGGTAGTGGTTCATTTCTATTTTATGTTTATTAAGTTGTCTTGCATGCCTGGATTTCCTGTTGCTCTGTTTTAGTATGCTCTTGTCTGCTGCCGCTGGTTAGTCTGTGTAATTGCAGCTTGTTCCATGTGTTCAGCCTCACCTGGCTGCTAATTGCATCTTGTCAGCTGGAATCATGCAATAGGCCAGCTGCTCGGGATTATTAATTAGGCCTCTCTGTTATATGCTGGCTGATTGCAGTTCACAGACGCTGGTGATATTTCTGGGTTTTCAGTCTGCTTGAGTTCTGAGCTTGGTTCCTGCTAGTTCCTGAGCTTCCTGTTTGCCTGTGTCTGCTGCAGAGAGTTCCCAGTCCCGGTCTTTTCGGTTGTTCCTGTCCTCAGAGATCCTGTACTCGGAAGTTACCATCTGTTCCTGGAGTCTGACCGAGCACCTTTAACATCTGGTGGTGTTCGTGAGTCGCGGCACAGCCGTGTGTTGCGGCTTGTCCGCTTCTGTTTATTATTTTGTTTAATTGTGTTCTGGAGCTTGCGGAGGATTCCGCTTCCACAGATCCACTCTGGTGTCCGGCGGTGCCGGATAGGAGTGTCGGATCAGTGGATCCCTGGTTGTCCTTTTTCCTGGCGGCTAGTCCGCACATACCTTTTGATTTAGTTAGTTAGCTTGTAACCCCTGGCCTGGTTGCTTAGTCAGAGGGCCCCTTGTTATCACCCTGTCTCGGACTTCCCCTTGTCTCCCATTAAGACCTGCGGGGGCATCGGGGTTGGGCAGACATAATCCGCCCTTCGAACGCGGCTGCCATGGGCTCAAGCAACCATAGTCTCGCAGGGGATTTCTGATAACACGGGCGAGACAACGGAGTTAGGGCGCCAGGGGTTACTAGGCTATCCAGCTCCCACAACCAGCTTATTTTCCTGTACTCAGATCCCTGCCATAAGATCTCCTCCGGTCTGGAGTACAGGAATCACAACATTAGCTTCCAAGATCAGATGAGATTGGGCGAATCCAGTGTGGTGTGGCTGTAGATGAGCTTTCTGGTTTCTGTTAGAACTTTTCTACTTCTAACTACTGGTAAATAAATGAATAAGTTTGAAAATGGAATGCATCAACAGAACGGTGTTGGCAGTATAAAAATACCTACAGCACCTTGTATTCCCAGGTGGTCTCCCATACAAGTACTATCCAGGCCCAACACTGATTAGCTTCCAAGATCAGATGAGATTGGTCGTATCTAGTGTGGTGTGGCTGTAGATGAGCTTTGTGGTTTCTGTTAGAACTTTTTACTTCTAACTACTGGTACATAAATGTATAAGATTGAAATTGGAATGCATCAACAGAACGGTGTTGGCAGTATAAAAATACCTACAGCACATTGTATTCCCAGGTGGTCTCCCATCCAAGTACTAACCAGGCCCAACACTGCTTAGCTTCCAAGATCAGATGAGATTTGGTGTATACAGTGTAGTGTGGCTGTAGATGAGCTTTGTGGTTTCTGTTAGAACTTTTCTACTTCTAACTACTGGTACATAAATTAATAAGTTTGAAAATGGAATGCATCAACAGAACGGTGTTGGCAGTATAAAAATACCTACAGCACCTTGTATTCCCAGGTGATCTCCCATCCAAGTACTAACCAGGACAAACACTGCTTAGCTTCCAAGATAAGATGAGATTGGGCGTAGCCAGTGTGGTGTGGCTGTAGATGAGCTTTGTGGTTTCTGTTAGAACTTTTCTAGTTCTAACTACTGGTACATAAATGAATAAGATTGAAAATGGAATGCATCAACAGAACGGTGTTGGCAGTATAAAAATACCTACAGCACATTGTATTCCCAGGTGGTCTCCCATCCAAGTACTAACCAGGCCCAACACTGCTTAGCTTCCAAGATCAGATGAGATTGGGCGTATCCAGTGTGGTGTGACTGTAGATGAGCTTTGTAGTTTCTGTTAGAACTTTTCTACTTCTAACTACTGGTACATAAATGAATAAGTTTGAAAATGGAATGCATCAACAGAACGGTGTTGACAGTATAAAAATACCTACAGCACCTTGTATTCCCAGGTGATCTCCCATCCAAGTACTAACCAGTCCCAACACTGCTTAGTTTTGAAGATCAGATGAGATTGGGTGTATCAAGTGTGGTGTGGCTGTAGATGAGCTTTGTGGTTTCTGTTAGAACTTTTCTACTTCTAACTACTGGTACATAAATGAATAAGTTTGAAAATGGAATGCATCAACAGAACGGTGTTGGCAGTATAAAAATACCTGCAGCACCTTGTATTCCCAGGTGATCTCCCATCCATGTACTAACCAAGCCAAACACTGCTTAGCTTCCAAGATCAGATGAGATTTGGTGTACCCAGTGTGGTGTGGCTGTAGATGAGCTTTGTGGTTTCTGTTAGAACTTTTCTACTTCTAACTACTGGTACATAAATGAATAAGTTTGAAAATGGAATGCATCAACAGAACGGTGTTGGCAGTATAAAAATACCTACAGCACATTGTATTCCCAGGTGGTCTCCCATACAAGTACTAACCAGGCCCAACACTGCTTAGCTTCCAAGATCAGATGAGATTGGGCGTATCCAGTGTGGTGTGACTGTAGATGAGCTTTGTGGTTTCTGTTAGAACTTTTCTACTTCTAACTACTGGTACATAAATGAATAAGTTTGAAAATGGAATGCATCAACAGAACGGTGTTGACAGTATAAAAATACCTACAGCACCTTGTATTCCCAGGTGGTCTCCCATCCAAGTACTAACCAGGCCCAACACTGCTTAGTTTTGAAGATCAGATGAGATTGGGTGTATCAAGTGTGGTGTGGCTATAGATGAGCTTTGTGGTTTCTGTTAGAACTTTTCTACTTCTAACTACTGGTACATAAATGAATAAGATTGAAAATGGAATGCATCAACAGAACGGTGTTGGCAGTATAAAAATACCTACAGCACCTTGTATTCCCAGGTGGTCTCCCATACAAGTACTATCCAGGCCCAACACTGATTAGCTTCCAAGATCAGATGAGATTGGTCGTATCTAGTGTGGTGTGGCTGTAGATGAGCTTTGTGGTTTCTGTTAGAACTTTTTACTTCTAACTACTGGTACATAAATGAATACGTTTGAAAATGGAATGCATCAACAGAACGGTGTTGGCAGTATAAAAATACCTACAGCACCTTGTATTCCCAGGTGGTCTCCCATCCAAGTACTAACCAGGCCCAACACTGCTTAGTTTTGAAGATCAGATGAGATTGGGTGTATCAAGTGTGGTGTGGCTATAGATGAGCTTTGTGGTTTCTGTTAGAACTTTTCTACTTCTAACTACTGGTACATAAATGAATAAGATTGAAAATGGAATGCATCAACAAAACGGTGTTGGCAGTATAAAAATACCTACAGCACATTGTATTCCCAGGTGGTCTCCCATCCAAGTACTAACCAGGCCCAACACTGCTTAGCTTCCAAGATCAGATGAGATTTGGTGTATACAGTGTAGTGTGGCTGTAGATGAGCTTTGTGGTTTCTGTTAGAACTTTTCTACTTCTAACTACTGGTACATAAATTAATAAGTTTGAAAATGGAATGCATCAACAGAACGGTGTTTGCAGTATAAGAAAACCTACAGCACCTTGTATTCCCAGGAGGTCTCCCATCCAAGTACTAACCAGGCCCAACACTGCTTAGCTTCCAAGATCTGATGAGATTGGGCGTATCCAGTGTGGTATAGCTGTAGATGAGTTCTGTGGTTTCTGTTAGAACTTTTCTACTTCTAACTACTGGTACATAAATGAATAAGTTTGAAAATGGAATGCATCAACAGAACGGTGTTGGCAGTATAAAAATACCTACAGCACCTTGTATTCCCAGGTGGTCTCCCATACAAGTACTATCCAGGCCCAACACTGATTAGCTTCCAAGATCAGATGAGATTGGTCGTATCTAGTGTGGTGTGGCTGTAGATGAGCTTTGTGGTTTCTGTTAGAACTTTTTACTTCTAACTACTGGTACATAAATGAATACGTTTGAAAATGGAATGCATCAACAGAACGGTGTTGGCAGTATAAAAATACCTACAGCACCTTGTATTCCCAGGTGGTCTCCCATCCAAGTACTAACCAGGCCCAACACTGCTTAGTTTTGAAGATCAGATGAGATTGGGTGTATCAAGTGTGGTGTGGCTATAGATGAGCTTTGTGGTTTCTGTTAGAACTTTTCTACTTCTAACTACTGGTACATAAATGAATAAGATTGAAAATGGAATGCATCAACAGAACGGTGTTGGCAGTATAAAAATACCTACAGCACATTGTATTCCCAGGTGGTCTCCCATCCAAGTACTAACCAGGCCCAACACTGCTTAGCTTCCAAGATCAGATGAGATTTGGTGTATACAGTGTAGTGTGGCTGTAGATGAGCTTTGTGGTTTCTGTTAGAACTTTTCTACTTCTAACTACTGGTACATAAATTAATAAGTTTGAAAATGGAATGCATCAACAGAACGGTGTTTGCAGTATAAGAAAACCTACAGCACCTTGTATTCCCAGGAGGTCTCCCATCCAAGTACTAACCAGGCCCAACACTGCTTAGCTTCCAAGATCTGATGAGATTGGGCGTATCCAGTGTGGTATAGCTGTAGATGAGTTTTGTGGTTTCTGTTAGAACTTTTCTACTTCTAACTACTGGTACATAAATGAATAAGTTTGAAAATGGAATGCATCAACAGAACGGTGTTGGCAGTATAAAAATACCTACAGCACCTTGTAATCCCAGGTGGTCTCCAATCCAAGTACTAACCAGGCCCAACACTGCTTAGCTTCCAAGTTTAGATGAGATTTGGTGAATCCAGTGTGGTGTGGCTGTAGATGAGCTTTGTGGTTTCTGTTAGAACTTTTCTACTTCTAACTACTGGTACATAAATGAATAAGTTTGAAAATGGAAAGCATCAACAGAACGGTGTTGGCAGTATAAAAATACCTACAGCACCTTGTATTCCCAGGTGGTCTCCCATCCAAGTACTAACCAGGCCCAACACTGCTTAGCTTCCAAGATCAGATGAGATTTGGTGTATACAGTGTGGTGTGGTGTGGCTGTAGATGAGCTTTGTGGTTTCTGTTAGAACTTTTCTACTTCTAACTACTGGTACATAAATGAATAAGTTTGAAAATGGAATGCATCAACAGAACGGTGTTGACAGTATAAAAATACCTACAGCACCTTGTATTCCCAGGTGATCTCCCATCCAAGTACTAACCAGTCCCAACACTGCTTAGTTTTGAAGATCAGATGAGATTGGGTGTATCAAGTGTGGTGTGGCTGTAGATGAGCTTTGTGGTTTCTGTTGGAACTTTTCTAGTTCTAACTACTGGTACATAAATGAATAAGATTGAAAATGGAATGCATCAACAGAACGGTGTTGGCAGTATAAAAATACCTACAGCACATTGTATTCCCAGGTGGTCTCCCACCCAAGTACTAACCAGACCCAACACTGCTTAGCTTCCAAGATCAGATGAGATTGGGCGTATCCAGTGTGGTGTGACTGTAGATGAGCTTTGTGGTTTCTGTTAGAACTTTTCTACTTCTAACTACTGGTACATAAATGAATAAGTTTGAAAATGGAATGCATCAACAGAACGGTGTTGACAGTATAAAAATACCTACAGCACCTTGTATTCCCAGGTGATCTCCCATCCAAGTACTAACCAGTCCCAACACTGCTTAGTTTTGAAGATCAGATGAGATTGGGTGTATCAAGTGTGGTGTGGCTGTAGATGAGCTTTGTGGTTTCTGTTAGAACTTTTCTACTTCTAACTACTGGTACATAAATGAATAAGTTTGAAAATGGAATGCATCAACAGAACGGTGTTGGCAGTATAAAAATACCTGCAGCACCTTGTATTCCCAGGTGATCTCCCATCCATGTACTAACCAAGCCAAACACTGCTTAGCTTCCAAGATCAGATGAGATTTGGTGTACCCAGTGTGGTGTGGCTGTAGATGAGCTTTGTGGTTTCTGTTAGAACTTTTCTACTTCTAACTACTGGTACATACATGAATAAGTTTGAAAATGGAATGCAGCAACAGAACGGTGTTTGCAGTATAAAAATATCTACAGCACATTGTATTCCCAGGTGGTCTCCCATCCAAGTACTAACCAGGCCCAACACTGATTAGCTTCCAAGATCAGATGAGATTGGTCGTATCTAGTGTGGTGTGGCTGTAGATGAGCTTTGTGGTTTCTGTTAGAACTTTTTACTTCTAACTACTGGTACATAAATGAATAAGTTTGAAAATGGAATGCATCAACAGAACGGTGTTGGCAGTATAAAAATACCTACAGCACCTTGTATTCCCAGGTGGTCTCCCATCCAAGTACTAACCAGGCCCAACACTGCTTAGCTTCCAAGATTAGATGAGATTTGGTGTATACAGTGTGGTGTGGTGTGGCTGTATATGAGCTTTGTGGTTTCTGTTAGAACTTTTCTACTTCTAACTACTGGTACATAAATTAATAAGTTTGAAAATGGAATGCATCAACAGAACGGTGTTGGCAGTATAAAAATACCTACAGCACCTTGTATTACCAGGTGATCTCCCATCCAAGTACTAACCAGTCCCAACACTGCTTAGTTTTGAAGATCAGATGAGATTGGGTGTATCAAGTGTGGTGTGGCTGTAGATGAGCTTTGTGGTTTCTGTAAGAACTTTTCTACTTCTAACTACTGGTACATAAATGAATAAGTTTGAAAATGGAATGCATCAACAGAACGGTGTTGGCAGTATAAAAATACCTACAGCACCTTGTATTCCCAGGTGATCTCCCATCCAAGTACTAACCAGGACAAACACTGCTTAGCTTCCAAGATAAAATGAGATTGGGCGTAGCCAGTGTGGTGTGGCTGTAGATGAGCTTTGTGGTTTCTGTTAGAACTTTTCTAGTTCTAACTACTGGTACATACATGAATAAGTTTGAAAATGGAATGCAGCAACAGAACGGTGTTTGAAAGTATAAAAATATCTGTAGCACCTTGTATTCCCAAGTGGTCTCCCATCCAAGTACTAACCAGGCCCAACACTGATTAGCTTCCAAGATCAGATGAGATTGGGCGAATCCAGTATGGTGTGGCTGTAGATGAGCTTTCTGGTTTCTGTTAGAACTTTTCTACTTCTAAATACTGGTAAATAAATGAATAAGTTTGAAAATGGAATGCATCAACAGAACTGTGTTGGCAGTATAGAAATACCTACAGCACCTTGTATTCCCATGTGGTCTCCCATACAAGTACTATCCAGGCCCAACACTGATTAGTTTTGAAGATCAGATGAGATTGGGTGTATCAAGTGTGGTGTGGCTGTAGATGAGCTTTGTGGTTTCTGTTAGAACTTTTCTACTTCTAACTACTGGTACATAAATGAATAAGATTGAAAATGGAATGCATCAACAGAACGGTGTTGGCAGTATAAAAATACCTACAGCACCTTGTATTCCCAGGTGGTCTCCCATCCAAGTACTAACCAGGCCCAACACTGATTAGCTTCCAAGATCAGATGAGATTTGGTGTATACAGTGTGGTGTGGCTGTAGATGAGCTTTGTGGCTTCTGTTAGAACTTTTCTACTTCTAACTACTGGTACATAAATTAATAAGTTTGAAAATGGAATGCATCAACAGAACGGTGTTGGCAGTATAAAAATACGTACAGCACCTTGTATTCCCAGGTGGTCTCCCATCCAAGTACTAACCAGGCCAAACACTGCTTAGCTTCCAAGATCAGATGAGATTGGGCGTACGCAGTGTGGTGTGGCTGTAGATGAGCTTTGTGGTTTATGTTAGAACTTTTCTACTTCTAACTACTGGTACATACATGAATAAGTTTGAAAATGGAATGCATCAACAGAACAGTGTTGGCAGTATAAGAGTAGCTACAGCACCTTGTATTCCTAGGTGGTCTTCCATCCAAGTACTAACCAGAACCAACTCTGCTTAGCTTCCAACATCAGATGAGATTGGGCGTATCCAGTGTGGTGTAGCTGTAGATGAGTTTTGTGGTTTCTGTTAGAACTTTTCTACTTCTAACTACTGGTACATAAATGAATAAGTTTGAAAATGGAATGCATCAACAGAACGGTGTTGGCAGTATAAAAATACCTACAGCACCTTGCATTCCCAGGTGGTCTCCCATCCAAGTGCTAACCAGGCCCAACACTGTTTTACTTCCAAGATCAGATGAGATTGGGCGTATCCAGCATGGTGTGGCTGTAGATGAGCTTTGCGCTTTCTGTGAGAACTTTTCTACTTCAAACTTCTGGTACATAAATTAAAAAGTTTGAAAATGGAATGCATCAACAGAACGGTGTTGGCAGTATAAAAATTTCTACAGCTCCTTGTATTTCCAGGTGGTCGCCCATCCAAGTACTAACCAATCCCAACACTGCTTAGCTTCCAAGATCAGATGAGATTGGGCGTATCCAGTATGATGTGTCTGTAGCTGAGCTTTGTGGTTTCTGTTAGAACTTTTCTACTTCTAAGTACTGGTACATAAATGAATAAGTTTGAAAATTGAATGCGTCAACAGAACGGTGTTGGCAGTATAAAAATACCTACAGCACCTTGTATTCCCAGGTGGTTTCCCATCCAAGTACTAACCAGGCCCAACACTGCTTAGTTTCCAAGATCAGATGAGATTGGGCGTATCCAGTGTGGTGTGGCTGTAGATGAGCTTTGTGGTTTCTGTTAGAACTTTTCTACTACTAACTACTGGTACATAAATAAATAAATAAGTTTGTAAATGGAATACATCAACAGAACGGTGTTGGCAGTATAAAAATACCTACAGCACCTTGTATTCCCAGGTGGTCTCCCATCCAAGTACTAACCAGGCCCAACACTGCTCAGTTTCCAAGATCAGATAAGATTGGGCATATCCACTGTGGTGTGGCTGTAGACCAGCTATGTGGTTTCTGTTAGAACTTTTCTACTTCTAAGTACTGGTACATAAATGAATAAGTTTGAAAATGGAATGCATCAACAGAACGGTGTTGGCAGTATAAAAATACCTACAGCATCTTGTATTCCCAGGTGGTCTCCCATCCAAGTGCTAACCAGGCACAACACTGCTTAGCTTCCAAGATCAGATGAAATTGAGCGTATCCAGTGTGGTGTGGCTGTAGATGATATTTGTGGTTTCTGTTAGAACTTTTCTACTTCTAACTACTGGTACTTAAATGAATAAGTTTGAAAA
Organism: Pseudophryne corroboree; assembly: GCF_028390025.1. Lineage (NCBI taxonomy): Eukaryota > Metazoa > Chordata > Amphibia > Anura > Myobatrachidae > Pseudophryne > Pseudophryne corroboree. Next base: position 118,055,480 of record NC_086446.1, on the reverse strand, counting down.
TGGAATGCATCAACAGAACGGTGTTGGCAGTATAAAAATACCTACAACACCTTGCATTCCCAGGTGGTCTCCCATTCAAGGACTAACCAGGCCCAACACTGCTTAGCTTCCAAGATCAGATGAGATGGGCCTATCCAGTGTGGTGTGGCTGTAGACCAGCTTTGTGGTTTCTGTTAGAACTTTTCTACTTCTAACTACTGGTACATAAATGAATAAGTTTGAAAATGGAATGCATCAACAGAACAGTGTTGGCAGTATAAGAGTAGCTACAGCACCTTGTATTCCTAGGTGGTCTCCCATCCAAGTATTAACCAGGCCCAACACTGCTCAGTTTCCAAGATCAGATAAGATTGGGCATATCCACTGTGGTGTGGCTGTAGACCAGCTTTGTGGTTTCTGTTAGAACTTTTCTACTTCTAAGTACTGGTACATAAATGAATAAGTTTGAAAATGGAATGCATCAACAGAACAGGGTTGGCAGTACAAAAATACCTACATCACCTTGTATTCCCAGGTGGTCTCCCATCAAAGTTTTAACCAGGCCCAACACTGCTTAGCTTCCAAGATCAGATGAGATTGGGCGTATCCAGTGTGGTGTGGCTGTAGATAATATTTGTGGTTTCTGTTAGAACTTTTCTTCTTCTAAGTACTGGTACATAAATGAATAAGTTTGAAAATGGAATGCATCAACAGTACGGTGTTGGCATTATAAAAATTCCTACAGCACCTTGTATTCCCAGGTGGTCTCCCATCCAAGCACTAACCAGGCCCAACACTGCTTAGCTTCCAAGATCAGATGAAATTGGGTGTATCCAGAGTGGTGTGGCTGTAGACCAGCTTTGCGGTTTCTGTTAGAACTTTTCTACTTCTAACTACTGGTACATAAATGAATAAGTTTGAAAATGGAATGCATCAACAGAACAGTGTTGGCAGTATAAGAGTAGCTACAGCACCTTGTATTCCTAGGTGGTCTCCCATCCAAGTATTAACCAGGCCCAACACTGCTCAGTTTCCAAGATCAGATAAGATTGGGCATATCCACTGTGGTAAGGCTGTAGACCAGCTTTGTGGTTTCTGTTAGAACTTTTCTACTTCTAAGTACTGGTACATAAATGAATAAGTTTGAAAATGGAATGCATCAACAGAACAGGGTTGGCAGTACAAAAATACCTACAGCACCTTGTATTCCCAGGTGTTCTCCCATCAAAGTATTAACCAGGCCCAACACTGCTTAGCTTCCAAGATCAGATGAGATTGGGCGTATCCAGTGTGGTGTGGATGTAGATGTGCTTTGTGGTTTCTGTTAGAACTTTTCTACTTCTAACTACTGGTACATAAATGAATAAGTTTGAAAATGGTATGCATCAACAGAACGGTGTTGGCAGTATAAAAACACCTACAGCAGCTTGTATTCCCAGGTGGTCTCCCATCAAAGTATTAACCAGGCCCAACACTGCTTAGCTTCCAAGATCAGATGAGATTGGGCGTATCCAGTGTGGTGTGGATGTAGATGAGCTTTGTGGTTTCTGTTAGAACTTTTCTACTTCTAACTACTGGTACATAAATGAATAAGTTTGAAAATGGAATGCATCAACAGAACGGTGTTGGCAGTATAAAAAATACCTACAGCATCTTGTATTCCCAGGTGGTCTCCCATCTAAGTGCTAACCAGGCACAACACTGCTTAGCTTCCAAGATCAGATGAGATTGAGCGTATCCAGTGTGGTATGGCTGTAGATGATATTTGTAGTTTCTGTTAGAACTTTTCTACTTCTAACTACTGGTACATAAATGAATAAGTTTGAAAATGGAATGCATCAACAGAACGGTGTTGGCAGTATAAAAATACCTACAGCACCTTGTATTCCCAGGTGGTCTCCCATACAAGTACTATCCAGGCCCAACACTGATTAGCTTCCAAGATCAGATGAGATTGGTCGTATCTAGTGTGGTGTGGCTGTAGATGAGCTTTGTGGTTTCTGTTAGAACTTTTTACTTCTAACTACTGGTACATAAATGTATAAGATTGAAATTGGAATGCATCAACAGAACGGTGTTGGCAGTATAAAAATACCTACAGCACATTGTATTCCCAGGTGGTCTCCCATCCAAGTACTAACCAGGCCCAACACTGCTTAGCTTCCAAGATCAGATGAGATTTGGTGTATACAGTGTAGTGTGGCTGTAGATGAGCTTTGTGGTTTCTGTTAGAACTTTTCTACTTCTAACTACTGGTACATAAATTAATAAGTTTGAAAATGGAATGCATCAACAGAACGGTGTTGGCAGTATAAAAATACCTACAGCACCTTGTATTCCCAGGTGATCTCCCATCCAAGTACTAACCAGGACAAACACTGCTTAGCTTCCAAGATAAGATGAGATTGGGCGTAGCCAGTGTGGTGTGGCTGTAGATGAGCTTTGTGGTTTCTGTTAGAACTTTTCTAGTTCTAACTACTGGTACATAAATGAATAAGATTGAAAATGGAATGCATCAACAGAACGGTGTTGGCAGTATAAAAATACCTACAGCACATTGTATTCCCAGGTGGTCTCCCATCCAAGTACTAACCAGGCCCAACACTGCTTAGCTTCCAAGATCAGATGAGATTGGGCGTATCCAGTGTGGTGTGACTGTAGATGAGCTTTGTAGTTTCTGTTAGAACTTTTCTACTTCTAACTACTGGTACATAAATGAATAAGTTTGAAAATGGAATGCATCAACAGAACGGTGTTGACAGTATAAAAATACCTACAGCACCTTGTATTCCCAGGTGATCTCCCATCCAAGTACTAACCAGTCCCAACACTGCTTAGTTTTGAAGATCAGATGAGATTGGGTGTATCAAGTGTGGTGTGGCTGTAGATGAGCTTTGTGGTTTCTGTTAGAACTTTTCTACTTCTAACTACTGGTACATAAATGAATAAGTTTGAAAATGGAATGCATCAACAGAACGGTGTTGGCAGTATAAAAATACCTGCAGCACCTTGTATTCCCAGGTGATCTCCCATCCATGTACTAACCAAGCCAAACACTGCTTAGCTTCCAAGATCAGATGAGATTTGGTGTACCCAGTGTGGTGTGGCTGTAGATGAGCTTTGTGGTTTCTGTTAGAACTTTTCTACTTCTAACTACTGGTACATAAATGAATAAGTTTGAAAATGGAATGCATCAACAGAACGGTGTTGGCAGTATAAAAATACCTACAGCACATTGTATTCCCAGGTGGTCTCCCATACAAGTACTAACCAGGCCCAACACTGCTTAGCTTCCAAGATCAGATGAGATTGGGCGTATCCAGTGTGGTGTGACTGTAGATGAGCTTTGTGGTTTCTGTTAGAACTTTTCTACTTCTAACTACTGGTACATAAATGAATAAGTTTGAAAATGGAATGCATCAACAGAACGGTGTTGACAGTATAAAAATACCTACAGCACCTTGTATTCCCAGGTGGTCTCCCATCCAAGTACTAACCAGGCCCAACACTGCTTAGTTTTGAAGATCAGATGAGATTGGGTGTATCAAGTGTGGTGTGGCTATAGATGAGCTTTGTGGTTTCTGTTAGAACTTTTCTACTTCTAACTACTGGTACATAAATGAATAAGATTGAAAATGGAATGCATCAACAGAACGGTGTTGGCAGTATAAAAATACCTACAGCACCTTGTATTCCCAGGTGGTCTCCCATACAAGTACTATCCAGGCCCAACACTGATTAGCTTCCAAGATCAGATGAGATTGGTCGTATCTAGTGTGGTGTGGCTGTAGATGAGCTTTGTGGTTTCTGTTAGAACTTTTTACTTCTAACTACTGGTACATAAATGAATACGTTTGAAAATGGAATGCATCAACAGAACGGTGTTGGCAGTATAAAAATACCTACAGCACCTTGTATTCCCAGGTGGTCTCCCATCCAAGTACTAACCAGGCCCAACACTGCTTAGTTTTGAAGATCAGATGAGATTGGGTGTATCAAGTGTGGTGTGGCTATAGATGAGCTTTGTGGTTTCTGTTAGAACTTTTCTACTTCTAACTACTGGTACATAAATGAATAAGATTGAAAATGGAATGCATCAACAAAACGGTGTTGGCAGTGTAAAAATACCTACAGCACATTGTATTCCCAGGTGGTCTCCCATCCAAGTACTAACCAGGCCCAACACTGCTTAGCTTCCAAGATCAGATGAGATTTGGTGTATACAGTGTAGTGTGGCTGTAGATGAGCTTTGTGGTTTCTGTTAGAACTTTTCTACTTCTAACTACTGGTACATAAATTAATAAGTTTGAAAATGGAATGCATCAACAGAACGGTGTTTGCAGTATAAGAAAACCTACAGCACCTTGTATTCCCAGGAGGTCTCCCATCCAAGTACTAACCAGGCCCAACACTGCTTAGCTTCCAAGATCTGATGAGATTGGGCGTATCCAGTGTGGTATAGCTGTAGATGAGTTCTGTGGTTTCTGTTAGAACTTTTCTACTTCTAACTACTGGTACATAAATGAATAAGTTTGAAAATGGAATGCATCAACAGAACGGTGTTGGCAGTATAAAAATACCTACAGCACCTTGTATTCCCAGGTGGTCTCCCATACAAGTACTATCCAGGCCCAACACTGATTAGCTTCCAAGATCAGATGAGATTGGTCGTATCTAGTGTGGTGTGGCTGTAGATGAGCTTTGTGGTTTCTGTTAGAACTTTTTACTTCTAACTACTGGTACATAAATGAATACGTTTGAAAATGGAATGCATCAACAGAACGGTGTTGGCAGTATAAAAATACCTACAGCACCTTGTATTCCCAGGTGGTCTCCCATCCAAGTACTAACCAGGCCCAACACTGCTTAGTTTTGAAGATCAGATGAGATTGGGTGTATCAAGTGTGGTGTGGCTATAGATGAGCTTTGTGGTTTCTGTTAGAACTTTTCTACTTCTAACTACTGGTACATAAATGAATAAGATTGAAAATGGAATGCATCAACAGAACGGTGTTGGCAGTATAAAAATACCTACAGCACATTGTATTCCCAGGTGGTCTCCCATCCAAGTACTAACCAGGCCCAACACTGCTTAGCTTCCAAGATCAGATGAGATTTGGTGTATACAGTGTAGTGTGGCTGTAGATGAGCTTTGTGGTTTCTGTTAGAACTTTTCTACTTCTAACTACTGGTACATAAATTAATAAGTTTGAAAATGGAATGCATCAACAGAACGGTGTTTGCAGTATAAGAAAACCTACAGCACCTTGTATTCCCAGGAGGTCTCCCATCCAAGTACTAACCAGGCCCAACACTGCTTAGCTTCCAAGATCTGATGAGATTGGGCGTATCCAGTGTGGTATAGCTGTAGATGAGTTTTGTGGTTTCTGTTAGAACTTTTCTACTTCTAACTACTGGTACATAAATGAATAAGTTTGAAAATGGAATGCATCAACAGAACGGTGTTGGCAGTATAAAAATACCTACAGCACCTTGTAATCCCAGGTGGTCTCCAATCCAAGTACTAACCAGGCCCAACACTGCTTAGCTTCCAAGTTTAGATGAGATTTGGTGAATCCAGTGTGGTGTGGCTGTAGATGAGCTTTGTGGTTTCTGTTAGAACTTTTCTACTTCTAACTACTGGTACATAAATGAATAAGTTTGAAAATGGAAAGCATCAACAGAACGGTGTTGGCAGTATAAAAATACCTACAGCACCTTGTATTCCCAGGTGGTCTCCCATCCAAGTACTAACCAGGCCCAACACTGCTTAGCTTCCAAGATCAGATGAGATTTGGTGTATACAGTGTGGTGTGGTGTGGCTGTAGATGAGCTTTGTGGTTTCTGTTAGAACTTTTCTACTTCTAACTACTGGTACATAAATGAATAAGTTTGAAAATGGAATGCATCAACAGAACGGTGTTGGCAGTATAAAAATACCTACAGCACCTTGTATTCCCAGGTGATCTCCCATCCAAGTACTAACCAGTCCCAACACTGCTTAGTTTTGAAGATCAGATGAGATTGGGTGTATCAAGTGTGGTGTGGCTGTAGATGAGCTTTGTGGTTTCTGTTGGAACTTTTCTACTTCTAACTACTGGTACATAAATGAATACGTTTGAAAATGGAATGCATCAACAGAACGGTGTTGGCAGTATAAAAACACCTACAGCAGCTTGTATTCCCAGGTGGTCTCCCATCCAAGTACTAACCAGGCCTAACACTGCTTAGTTTCCAAGATCATATGAGATTGGGCGTATCCAGTGTGGTGTGGCTGTAGATGAGCTTTGTGGTTTCTGTTAGAACTTTTCTACTACTAACTACTGGTACATAAATAAATAAATACGTTTGTAAATGGAATGCATCAACAGAACGGTGTTGGCAGTATAAAAATACATACAGCCCCTTGTATTCCCAGGTGGTCTCCCATCCAAGTATTAACCAGGCCCAACACTGCTCAGTTTCCAAGATCAGATAAGATTGGGTATATCCACTGTGGTGTGGCTGTAGACCAGCTTTGTGGTTTCTGTTAGAACTTTTCTACTTCTAACTACTGGTACATAAATGAATAAGTTTGAAAAAGTAATGCATCAACAGAACGGTGTTGGCAGTATAAAAATACCTACAGCACCTTGTATTCCCAGGTGGTCTCCCATCCCAGTACTAATCAGGCCCAACACTGCTTAGCTTCCAAGATCAGATGAGATTGGGCGTACCCAGTGTAGTGTGGCTCTAGATAAGTTTTGTGGTTTCTGTTAGAACTTTTCTACTTCTAACTACTGGTACATAAATGAATAAGTTTGAAAATGGAATGCATCAACAGAACGGTGTTGGCAGTATAAAAATACCTACAACACCTTGCATTCCCAGGTGGTCTCCCATTCAAGTACTAACCAGGCCCAACACTGCTTAGCTTCCAAGATCAGATGAGATTGGGCGTATCCAGTGTGGCGTGGCTGTAGATGAGCTTTGTGGTTTCTGTTAGAACTTTTCTTCTTCTAAGCACTGGTACATAAATAAATAAGTTTGAAAATGGAATGCATCAACAGAACGGTGTTGGCAGTATAAAAAGACCTACAGCACCTTGTATTCCCAGGTGGTCTCCCATCCCAGTACTAACCAGGCCCAACACTGCTTTGCTTCCAAGATCAGATGAGATTGGGCGTATCCAGTGTGGTGTGGCTCTAGTTGAGTTTTGTGGTTTCTGTTAGAACTTTTCTACTTCTAACTACTGGTACATAAATGAATAAGTTTGAAAATGGAATGCATCAACAGAACAGTGTTGGCAGTATAAGAGTAGCTACAGCACCTTGTATTCCTAGGTGGTCTCCCATCCAAGTATTAACCAGGCCCAACACTGCTCAGTTTCCAAGATCAGATAAGATTGGGCATATCCACTGTGATGTGGCTGTAGACCAGCTTTGTGGTTTCTGTTAGAACTTTTCTATTTCTAAGTACTGGTACATAAATGAATAAGTTTGAAAATGGAATGCATCAACAGAACAGGGTTGGCAGTACAAAAATACCTACAGCACCTTGTATTCCCAGGTGGTCTCCCATCAAAGTATTAACCAGGCCCAACACTGCTTAGCTTCCAAGATCAGATGAGATTGGGCGTATCCAGTGTGGTGTGGATGTAAATGAGCTTTGTGGTTTCTGTTAGAACTTTTCTACTTCTAACTACTGGTACATAAATGAATAAGTTTGAAAATGGTATGCATCAACAGAACGGTGTTGGCAGTATAAAAACACCTACAGCAGCTTGTATTCCCAGGTGGTCTCCCATCAAAGTATTAACGAGGCCCAACACTGCTTAGCTTCCAAGATCAGATGAGATTGGGCGTATCCAGTGTGGTGTGGATGTAGATGAGCTTTGTGGTTTCTGTTAGAACTTTTCTACTTCTAACTACTGGTACATAAATGAATAAGTTTGAAAATGGAATGCATTAACAGAACAGGGTTGGCAGTATAAAAATACCTACAACACCTTGTATTCCCAGGTGGTCTCCCATCCAAGTACTAACCAAGCCCAACACTGCTTAGCTTCCAAGATCAGATGAGATTGGGCGTATCCAGTGTGGCGTGGCTGTAGATGAGTTTTGTGGTTTCTGTTAGAACTTTTCTACTTCTAACTACTGGTACATAAATGAATAAGTTTGAAAATGGAATGCATCAACAGAACAGTGTTGGCAGTATAAGAGTAGCTACAGTACCTTGTATTCCTAGGTGGTCTCCCATCCAAGTATTAACCAGGCCCAACACTGCTCAGTTTCCAAGATCAGATAAGATTGGGCATATCCACTGTGGTGTGGCTGTAGACCAGCTTTGTGGTTTCTGTTAGAACTTTTCTACTTCTAAGTACTGGTACATAAATTAATAAGTTTGAAAATGGAATGCATCAACAGAACGGTGTTGGCAGTATAAAAATACCTACAACACCTTGTTTTCCCAGGTGGTCTCCCATTCAAGTACTAACCAGGCCCAACACTGCTTAGTTTCCAAGATCAGATGAGTTTGGGCGTATCCAGTGTGGTGTGGCTGTAGACCAGCTTTGTGGTTTCTGTTAGAACTTTTCTACTTCTAACTACTGGTACATAAATGAATAAGTTTGAAAATGGAATGCATCAACAGAACAGTGTTGGCAGTATAAGAGTAACTGCAGCACCTTGTATTCCTAGGTGGTCTCCCATTCAAGTATTAACCAGGCCCAACACTGCTCAGTTTCCAAGATCAGATAAGATTGGGCATATCCACTGTGGTGTGGCTGTAGACCAGCTTTGTGGTTTCTGTTAGAACTTTTCTACTTCTAAGTACTGGTACATAAATGAATAAGTTTGAAAATGGAATGCATCAACAGAACAGGGTTGGCAGTATAAAAATACCTACAGCACCTTGTATTCCCAGGTGGTCTCCCATCCAAGTACTAACCAGGCCCAACACTGCTTAGCTTCCAAGATCAGATGAGATTGGGCGTATCCAGTGTGGCGTGGCTGTAGATGAGTTTTGTGGTTTCTGTTAGAACTTTTCTACTTCTAACTACTGGTACATAAATGAATAAGTTTGAAAATGGAATGCATCAACAGAACGGTGTTGGCAGTATAAAAATACCTACAACACCTTGTATTCCCAGGTGGTCTCCCATTCAAGTACTAACCAGGCCCAACACTGCTTAGCTTCCAAGATCAGATGAGATTGGGCGTATCCAGTGTGGTGTGGTTGTAGGCCAGCTCTGTGGTTTCTGTTAGAACTTTTCTACTTCTAACTACTGGTACATAAATGAATAAGTTTGAAAATGGAATGCATCAACAGAACGGTGTTGGCAGTATAAAAATACCTACAACACCTTGTTTTCCCAGGTGGTCTCCCATTCAAGTACTAACCAGGCCCAACACTGCTTAGCTTCCAAGATCAGATGAGATTGGGCGTATCCAGTGTGGTGTGGCTGTAGACCAGCTTTGTGGTTTCTGTTAGAACTTTTCTACTTCTAACTACTGGTACATAAATGAATAAGTTTGAAAATGGAATGCATCAACAGAACAGTGTTGGCAGTATAAGAGTAGCTACAGCACCTTGTATTCCTAGGTGGTCTCCCATCCAAGTATTAACCAGGCCCAACACTGCTCAGTTTCCAAGATCAGATAAGATTGGGCATATCCACTGTGGTGTGGCTGTAGACCAGCTTTGTGGTTTCTGTTAGAACTTTTCTACTTCTAAGTACTGGTACATAAATGAATAAGTTTGAAAATGGAATGCATCAACAGAACAGGGTTGGCAGTATAAAAATACCTACAGCACCTTGTATTCCCAGGTGGTCTCCCATCCAAGTATTAACCAGGCCCAACACTGCTTAGCTTCCAAGATCAGATGAGATTGGGCGCATCCAGTATGGTTTGGATGTAGATGAGCTTTGTGGTTTCTGTTAGAACTTTTCTACTTCTAACTACTGGTACATAAATGAATAAGTTTGAAAATGGAATGCATCAACAGAACGGTGTTGGCAGTATAAAAATACCTACAACACCTTGCATTCCCAGGTGGTCTCCCATCCAAGTGCTAACCAGGCACAACACTGCTTAGCTTCCAAGATCAGATGAGATTGAGCGTATCCAGTGTGGTGTGGCTGTAGATGATATTTGTGGTTTCTGATAGAACTTTTCTACTTCTAACTACTGGTACATAAATGAATACGTTTGAAAATGGAATGCATCAACAGAACGGTGTTGGCAGTATAAAAAAACCTACAGCACCTTGTATTCCCAGGTGGTCTCCCATCCAAGTACTAACCAAGCCCAACACTGCTTAACTTCCAAGATCAGATGAGATTGGGCGTATCCAGTGTGGTGTGGCTGTAGATGAGCTTTGTGGTTTCTGTTAGAACTTTTCTACTTCTAACTACTGGTACATAAATGAATAAGTTTGAAAATGGAATGCATCAACAGAACGGTGTTGGCAGTATAAAAATACTTACAACACCTTGCATTCCCAGGTGGTCTCCCATCCAAGTGCTAACCAGGCACAACACTGCTTAGCTTCCAAGATCAGATGAGATTGAGCGTATCCAGTGTGGTGTGGCTGTAGATGATATTTGTGGTTTCTGTTAGAACTTTTCTACTTCTAACTACTGGTACATAAATGAATACGTTTGAAAATGGAATGCATCAACAGAACGGTGTTGGCAGTATAAAAATTCCTACAGCACCTTGTATTCCCAGGTGGTCTCCCATCCAAGCACTAACCAGGCCCAACACTGCTTAGCTTCCAAGATCAGATGAGATTGGGCGTATCCAGTGTGGCATGGCTGTAGATGAGCTTTGTGGTTTCTGTTAGAACTTTTCTTCTTCTAAGTACTGGTACATAAATGAATATGTTTGAAAATGGAATGCATCAACCGAACAGTGTTAGCAGTAATTAAATACCTATAGCACCTTGTATTCCCAGGAGGTCTCCCATCCAAGTACTAACCAGGCCCAACCCTGCTTAGCTTCCAAGATAAGATGAGATTGGGCGTATCCAGTGTGGTGTGGCTCTAGATGAGTTTTGTGGTTTATGTTAGAACTTTTCTACTTCTAACTACTGGTACATAAATGAATAAGTTTGAAAATGGAATGCATCAACAGAACGGTGTTGGCAGTATAAAAAAACCTACAGCACCTTGTATTCCCAGGTGGTCTCCCATCCAAGCACTAACCAGGCCCAACACTGCTTAGTTTCCAAGATCAGATGAGATGGGGTGTATCCAGTGTGGTGTGGCTGTAGACTAGCTTTGCGGTTTCTGTTAGAACTTTTCTACTTCAAACTTCTGGTACATAAATGAATAAGTTCGAAAATGGAATGCATCAACAGAACAGTGGTGGCAGTATAAGAGTAGCTACAGCACCTTGTAATCCTAGGTGGTCTCCCATCCAAGTACTAACCAGAGCCAACTCTGCTTAGCTTCCAATATCAGATGAGATTGCGCGTATCCAGTGTGGTGTAGCTGTAGATGAGTTTTGTGGTTTCTGTTAGAACTTTTCTACTTCTAACTACTGGTACATAAATGAATAAGTTTGAAAATGGAATGCATCAACAGAACGGTGTTGGCAGTATAAAAATACCTACAGCACCTTGCATTCCCAGGTGGTCTCCCATCCAAGTGCTAACCAGGCCCAACACTGTTTTACTTCCAAGATCAGATAAGATTGGGCGTATCCAGCATGGTGTGGCTGTAGATGAGCTTTGCGGTTTCTGTTAGAACTTTTCTACTTCTAACTACTGGTACATAAATGAATAAGTTTGAAAATGGAATGCATCAACAGAACAGTGTTGGCAGTATAAGAGTAGCTACAGCACCTTGTATTCCTAGGTGGTCTCCCATCCAAGTATTAACCAGGCCCAACACTGCTCAGTTTCCAAGATCAGATAAGATTGGGCATATCCACTGTGGTGTGGCTGTAGACCAGCTTTGTGGTTTCTGTTAGAACTTTTCTACTTCTAAGTACTGGTACATAAATGAATAAGTTTGAAAATGGAATGCATCAACAGAACAGGGTTGGCAGTATAAAAATACATATAGCACCTTATATTCCCAGGTGGTCTCCCATCAAAGTATTAACCAGGCCCAGCACTGCTCAGCTTCCAAGATCAGATGAGATTGGGCGTATCCAGCGTGGTGTGGATGTAGATGAGCTTGGTGGTTTCTGTTAGAACTTCTCTACTTCTAACTACTGGTACATAAATGAATAAGTTTGAAGATGGAATGCATCAACAGAACGGTGTTGGCAGTATAAAAATACCTACAGCACCTTGTATTCCCAGGTGGTCTCCCATCCAAGTACTAACCAGGCCCAACACCGCTTAACTTCCAAGATCAGATGAGATTGGGCGTATCCAGTGTGGTGTGGCTGTAGATGAGCTTTGTGGTTTCTGTTAGAACTTTTATACTTCTAACTACTGGTACATAAATGAATAAGTTTGAAAATGGAATGCATCAACAGAACGGTGTTGGCAGTATAAAAATACCTACAACACCTTGCATTCCCAGGTGGTCTCCCATTCAAGTACTAACCAGGCCCAACACTGCTTAGTTTCCAAGATCAGATGAGATGGGCCTATCCAGTGTGGTGTGGCTGTAGACCAGCTTTGCGGTTTCTGTTAGAACTTTTCTACTTCTAACTACTGGTACATAAATGAATAAGTTTGAAAATGGAATGCATCAACAGAACAGTGTTGGCAGTATAAGAGTAGCTACAGCACCTTGTATTCCTAGGTGGTCTCCCATCCAAGTACTAACCAGAACCAACTCTGCCTAGCTTCCAATATCAGATGAGATTGGGCATATCCAGTGTGGTGTAGCTGTAGATGAGTTTTGTGATTTCTGTTAGAACTTTTCTACTTCTAACTACTGGTACATAAATGAATAAGTTTGAAAATGGAATGCATCAACAGAACGGTGTTGGCAGTATAAAAATACCTACAGCACCTTGCATTCCCAGGTGGTCTCCCATCCAAGTGCTAACCAGGCCCAACACTGTTTTACTTCCAAGATCAGATGAGATTGGGCGTATCCAGCATGGTGTGGCTGTAGATGAGCTTTGCGCTTTCTGTGAGAACTTTTCTACTTCAAACTTCTGGTACATAAATGAAAAAGTTTGAAAATGGAATGCATCAACAGAACGGTGTTGGCAGTATAAAAATTTCTACAGCTCCTTGTATTCCCAGTTGGTCTCCCATCCAAGTACTAACCAATCCCAACACTGCTTAGTTTCCAACAAGATCAGATGAGATTGGGCGTATCCAGTATGGTGTGTCTGTAGATGAGCTTTGTGGTTTCTGTTAGAACGTTTCTTCTTCTAAGTACTGGTACATAAATGAATAAGTTTGAAAATGGAATGCATCAACAGAACGGTGTTGGCAGTATAAGAGTAGCTACAGCACCTTGTATTCCTAGGTGGTCTCCCATCCAAGTATTAACCAGGCCCAACACTGCTCAGTTTCCAAGATCAGATAAGATTGGGCATATCCACTGTGGTGTGGCTGTAGACCAGCTTTGTGGTTTCTGTTAGAACTTTTCTACTTCTAACTACTGGTACATAAATGAATAAGTTTGAAAATGGAATGCATCAACAGAACAGGGTTGGCAGTACAAAAATACCTACAGCACCTTGTATTCCCAGGTGGTCTCCCATCAAAGTATTAACCAGGCCCAACACTGCTTAGCTTCCAAGATCAGATGAGATTGGGCGTATCCAGTATGGTGTGGATGTAGATGAGTTTTGTGGTTTCTGTTAGAACTTTTCTACTTCTAACTACTGGTACATAAATGAATAAGTTTGAAAATGGTATGCATCAACAGAACGGTGTTGGCAGTATAAAAACACCTACAGCAGCTTGTATTCCCAGGTGGTCTCCCATCAAAGTATTAACCAGGCCCAACACTGCTTAGCTTCCAAGATCAGATGAGATTGGGCGTATCCAGTGTGGTGTGGATGTAGATGAGCTTTGTGGTTTCTGTTAGAACTTTTCTACTTCTAACTACTGGTACATAAATGAATGTTTGAAAATGGAATGCATCAACAGAACGGTGTTGGCAGTATAAAAATACCTACAGCATCTTGTATTCCCAGGTGGTCTCCCATCCAAGTGCTAACCAGGCACAACACTGCTTAGCTTCCAAGATCAAATGAGATTGAGCGTATCCAGTGTGGTGTGGCTGTAGATGATATTTGTGGTTTCTGTTAGAACTTTTCTACTTCTAACTACTGGTACATAAATGAATAAGTTTGAAAATGGAATGCATCAACACAACGGTGTTGGCAGTATAAAAATTCCTACAGCACCTTGTATTCCCAGGTGGTCTCCCATCCAAACACTAACCAGGCCCAACACTGCTTAGCTTCCAAGATCAGATGAGATTGGGCGTATCCAGTGTGGCGTGGCTGTAGATGAGCTTTGTGGTTTCTGTTAGAACTTTTCTTCTTCTAAGTACTGGTACATAAACGAATACGTTTGAAAATGGAATGCATCAACAGAACGGTGTTGGCAGTATAAAAATACCTATAGCACCTTGTATTCCCAGGTGGTCTCCCATCCAAGTACTAACCAGGCCCAACACTGCTTAGCTTCCAAGATCAGATGAGATTGGGCGTATCCAGTGTGGTGTGGCTCTAGATGAGTTTTGTGGTTTCTGTTAGAACTTTTCTACTTCTAACTACTGGTACATAAATGAATAAGTTTGAAAATGGAATGCATCAACAGAACGGTGTTGGCAGCATAAAAATATCTACAACACCTTGTATTCCCAGGTGGTCTCCCATTCAAGTACTAACCAGGCCCAACACTGCTTAGCTTCCAAGATCAGATGAGATTGGGCGTATCCAGTGTGGTGTAGCTGTAGATGAGCTTTGCTGTTTCTGTTAGAACTTTTCTACTTCTAACTACTGGTACATAAATGAATAAGTTTGAAAATGGAATGCATCAACAGAACGGTGTTGGCAGTATAAAAATACCTACAGCACCTTGTATTCCCAGGTGGTCTCCCATCCAAGTGCTAACCAGGCCCAACACTGTTTTACTTCCAAGATCAGATGAGATTGGGCGTATCCAGCATGGTGTGGCTGTAGATGAGCTTTGCGCTTTCTGTTAGAACTTTTCTACTTCAAACTTCTGGTACATAAATGAAAAAGTTTGAAAATGGAATGCATCAACAGAACGGTGTTGGCAGTATAAAAATTTCTACAGCTCCTTGTATTCCCAGGTGGTCTCCCATCCAAGTACTAACCAATCCCAACACTGCTTAGCTTCCAAGATCAGATGAGATTGGGCGTATCCAGTGTGGTGTGTCTGTAGATGAGCTTTGGGGTTTCTGTTAGAACTTTTCTACTTCTAAGTACTGGTACATAAATGAATAAGTTTGAAAATTGAATGCATCAACAGAACGGTGTTGGCAGTATAAAAATACCTACAGCACCTTGTTGTCCCAGGTGGTTTCCCATCCAAGTACTAACCAGGCCCAACACTGCTTAGCTTCCAAGATCAGATGAGATTGGGCGCATCCAGTATGGTGTGGCTGTAGATGAGCTTTGTGTTTTTCACTTGCCGTTCGGGCGCGCTCGGATAAACCGAGCCATACGGGAGAATCCGAGTATGCCTCGGACCCGTGTAAAATGGGTGAAGTTCGGGGGGGTTCGGTTTCCGAGGAACCGAACCCGTTTATCACTAGTTGTAGGGGCCGTGGGTGACACCCTGGCACAAGTTTCAGGCTCCGGCCTATTATTTCTTAGACTGGGCACTAGACGTAGGGGCCACAAGGGACCCCCTGGCACCAGTGTCAGTCTCCGGACTGTTGTTTGTTAAACTGGTCTTTAGACACAGGGGTCGCAGGTGACCCCCTGGCACCAGTTTCGTACTCAGTCATGTTGTTAGTTAGACTGAGCACTATACGAAGAGGTCGAAAGGGACCCCCTTGCACCAGTTTCAGGCTCCGGACTTTTGTTTGTTAGATTGGGCACTTGAGATC
Source organism: Pseudophryne corroboree (assembly GCF_028390025.1). Lineage (NCBI taxonomy): Eukaryota > Metazoa > Chordata > Amphibia > Anura > Myobatrachidae > Pseudophryne > Pseudophryne corroboree. The sequence goes on along the minus strand of NC_086446.1, from coordinate 118,039,507 downwards.
AGGGTCGCATTTGACCCACGGGCACCATTTTCATGCTCAGGCCTGTTGTTTGTTAGACTGGGCACTAGATGTAGGGGCCTAAGATGACCCCCTGGCACCAGTTCCAAACCCCGGCTTGGTGTTTCTTAGACTGGGCACTGGACGTAGTGGTCGCAAGGGACCTCCTGGCACCAGTTTCAGGCTCCGGCCTTTTGTTTGTTAGACTGGGCTCTAGACGCAGGGGTCGCAGGTGACCCCCTGGCACCAGTTTTGGGCCCGACCTGTTGTTTCTTAGCCTGGGCACTAGACACAGGGGTAACAGAAGACCCCTTGGAAGTAACAAGTTTCAGGCTCAGGCCTGTTGTTTGTTAAACTGGGCACTAGACGGAGGGGCCACAAGGGACCTCCTGGCACCAGTTTCGGTCTCCAGCCTTTTGTTTTTTAGACTGGGCACTAGACATAGGGGTCTCAGGTGAAATCCTGGCACCAGTTTCGTACTCAGGCCAGTTGTTAGTTAGACTGGGCACTAGATGTAGAGGTCGAAAGGGACCCCCTGGCACCATTTTCAGGCTCCGGCCTTTTGTTTGTTAGATTGGGCACTAGACATCAGGGTCGCAGGTGACCCCCTGGCACCATATTTGGGCCTGACCTGTTGATTCTTAGACTGGGCACTAGACACAGGGGTCACAGGTGACCCCCTTGCACCACTTTCAGACTCCGGCCTATTATTTGTTAGACTGGGCACTAGACGTAGGGGTCACAAGGGACCCCCTGGAACCAGTTTCGGTCTCCAGCCTTTTGTTTTTTAGACTGGGCACTAGACATAGGGGTCGCAGGTGACCCCCTGGCACCAGTTTAGTACTCAGGCATGTGATTAGTTAGACTGGGCACTTTACGTAGAGGTCGAAAGGGACCTCCTGGCACCAGTTTCGGGCTCCGGACTGTTGTTTCTTAGACTAGGCACTAGACACAGGGGTCACAGGTGAGCCCCTGCACCAATTTCAGGCTCCGACCTATTATTTGTTAGACTGGGCACTAGACGTAGGGGCCACAAGGGACCCCCTGGCACCAGTTTCGGGCACAAGCCTTTTGTTTGTTAGACTGGGCACTAGACATAGGGGTCGCAGGTGGCCCCATGGCACCAGTTTTGTACTCAGGCATGTTGTTAGTTAGACTGGGCACTATACGTAGAGGTCGAAAGGGACCCCCTGGCACCAGTTTCAGGATCTGGCCTTTTGTTTGTTAGATTGGGCACTAGAGATCAGGGTCGCATGTGACCCCCTGGCACCAAATTCCTGCTCAGGCCTGTTGTTTGTTAGACTGGACACTAGAAGTAGGGGCCTAATGTGACTCCCTGGCACCAGTTTCAGGCTCCGGCCTGTTGTTTGTTAGAATTGGCTTTTGACGCAGTGGTAACAGGTGACCCCTTGGAACCAGTTTTATGCTCCGGCCTGTTGTTTATTAGACTGGGCACTAGTTGTAGGGGCCACAGGTGACCCACTGGCACCAGTTTCGCGCTCCGACCTGTTGTTTCTTAGACTGGGCACTAGACATAGGGGTTGCAGGTGACCCCCTGGCACCAGCTCCAGGCTCCGGCCTATTATTTCTTTGACTGGGCACTAGACGTATGGGCCAAAAGGGACCCCCTGGCACCAGTTTCAGGCTCCGGCCTTTTGTTTTCTTGACTGGGCACTAGAGATGTGCACTTGAAATTTTTCGGGTTTTGTGTTTTGGTTTTGGGTTCGGTTCCGCGGCCGTGTTTTGGGTTCGACCGCGTTTTGGCAAAACCTCACCGAATTTTTTTTGTCGGATTCGGGTGTGTTTTGGATTCGGGTGTTTTTTTCAAAAAACACTAAAAAACAGCTTAAATCATAGAATTTGGGGGTCATTTTGATCCCAAAGTATTATTAACCTCAAAAACCATAATTTCCACTCATTTTCAGTCTATTCTGAATACCTCACACCTCACAATATTATTTTTAGTCCTAAAATTTGCACCGAGGTCGCTGGATGACTAAGCTAAGCGACCCTAGTGGCCGACACAAACACCTGGCCCATCTAGGAGTGGCACTGCAGTGTCACGCAGGATGTCCCTTCCAAAAAACCCTCCCCAAACAGCACATGACGCAAAGAAAAAAAGAGGCGCAATGAGGTAGCTGTGTGAGTAAGATAAGCGACCCTAGTGGCCGACACAAACACCGGGCCCATCTAGGAGTGGCACTGCAGTGTCACACAGGATGTCCCTTCCAAAAAACCCTCCCCAAACAGCACATGACGCAAAGAAAAAAAGAGGCGCAATGAGGTAGCTGTGTGAGTAAGATAAGTGACCCTAGTGGCCGACACAAACACCGGGCCCATCTAGGAGTGGCACTGCAGTGTCACGCAGGATGTCCCTTCCAAAAAACCCTCCCCAAACAGCACATGACGCAAAGAAAAAAAGAGGCGCAATGAGGTAGCTGTGTGAGTAAGATAAGCGACCCTAGTGGCCGACACAAACACCGGGCCCATCTAGGAGTGGCACTGCAGTGTCACGCAGGATGGCCCTTCCAAAAAACACTCCCCAAACAGCACATGACGCAAAGAAAAAAAGAGGCGCAATGAGGTAGCTGTGTGAGTAAGATAAGCGACCCTAGTGGCCGACACAAACACCGGGCCCATCTAGGAGTGGCACTGCAGTGTCACGCAGGATGGCCCTTCCAAAAAACACTCCCCAAACAGCACATGACGCAAATAAAAATGAAAGAAAAAAGAGGTGCAAGATGGAATTGTCCTTGGGCCCTCCCACCCACCCTTATGTTGTATAAACAGGACATGCACACTTTAACCAACCCATCATTTCAGTGACAGGGTCTGCCACACGACTGTGACTGAAATGACGGGTTGGTTTGGACCCCCACCTAAAAAGAAGCAATTAATCTCTCCTTGCACAAACTGGCTCTACAGAGGCAAGATGTCCACCTCATCATCATCCTCCGATATATCACCGTGTACATCCCCCTCCTCACAGATTATCAATTCGTCCCCACTGGAATCCACCATCTCAGCTCCCTGTGTACTTTGTGGAGGCAATTGCTGCTGGTCAATGTCTCCACGGAGGAATTGATTATAATTCATTTTAATGAACATCATCTTCTCCACATTTTCTGGATGTAACCTCGTACGCCGATTGCTGACAAGGTGAGCGGCGGCACTAAACACTCTTTCGGAGTACACACTTGTGGGAGGGCAACTTAGGTAGAATAAAGCCAGTTTGTGCAAGGGCCTCCAAATTGCCTCTTGTTCCTGCCAGTATAAGTACGGACTGTGTGACGTGCCTACTTGGATGCGGTCACTCATATAATCCTCCACCATTCTTTCAATGGTGAGAGAATCATATGCAGTGACAGTAGACGACATGTCCGTAATCGTTGTCAGGTCCTTCAGTCCGGACCAGATGTCAGCATCAGCAGTCGCTCCAGACTGCCCTGCATCACCGCCAGCGGGTGGGCTCGGAATTCTGAGCCTTTTCCTCGCACCCCCAGTTGCGGGAGAATGTGAAGGAGGAGATGTTGACAGGTCGCGTTCCGCTTAACTTGACAATTTTCTCACCAGCAGGTCTTTGAACCCCAGCAGACTTGTGTCTGCCGGAAAGAGAGATCCAAGGTAGGCTTTAAATCTAGGATCGAGCATGGTGGCCAAAATGTAGTGCTCTGATTTCAACAGATTGACCACCCGTGAATCCTTGTTAAGCGAATTAAGGGCTCCATCCACAAGTCCCACATGCCTAGCGGAATCGCTCTGTGTTAGCTCCTCCTTCAATGTCTCCAGCTTCTTCTGCAAAAGCCTGATGAGGGGAATGACCTGACTCAGGCTGGCAGTGTCTGAACTGACTTCACGTGTGGCAAGTTCAAAGGGCATCAGAACCTTGCACAATGTTGAAATCATTCTCCACTGCGCTTGAGACAGGTGCATTCCACCTCCTATATCGTGCTGAATTGTATAGGCTTGAATGGCCTTTTGCTGCTCCTCCAACCTCTGAAGCATATAGAGGGTTGAATTCCACCTCGTTACCACTTCTTGCTTCAGATGATGGCAGGGCAGGTTCAGTTGTTTTTGGTGGTGCTCCAGTCTTCTGTACGTGGTGCCTGTATGCCGAAAGTGTCCCGCAATTCTTCTGGCCACCGACAGCATCTCTTGCACACCCCTGTCGTTTTTTAAAAAATTCTGCACCACCAAATTCAAGGTATGTGCAAAACATGGGACGTGCTGGAATTTGCCCATATTTAATGCACACACAATATTGCTGGCGTTGTCCGATGCCACAAATCCACAGGAGAGTCCAATTGGGGTAAGCCATTCCGCGATGATCTTCCTCAGTTGCCGTAAGAGGTTTTCAGCTGTGTGCGTATTCTGGAAAGCGGTGATACAAAGCGTAGCCTGCCTAGGAAAGAGTTGGCGTTTGCGAGATGCTGCTACTGGTGCCGCCGCTGCTGTTCTTGCGGCGGGAGTCCATACATCTACCCAGTGGGCTGTCACAGTCATATAGTCCTGACCCTGCCCTGCTCCACTTGTCCACATGTCCGTGGTTAAGTGGACATTGGGTACAACTGCATTTTTTAGGACACTGGTGAGTCTTTTTCTGATGTCCGTGTACATTCTCGGTATCGCCTGCCTAGAGAAGTGGAACCTAGATGGTATTTGGTAACGGGGGCACACTGCCTCAATAAATTGTCTAGTTCCCTGTGAACTAACGGCGGATACCGGACGCACGTCTAACACCAACATAGTTGTCAAGGCCTCAGTTATCCGCTTTGCAGCAGGATGACTGCTGTGATATTTCATCTTCCTCGCAAAGGACTGTTGGACAGTCAATTGCTTACTGGAAGTAGTACAAGTGGGCTTACGACTTCCCCTCTGGGATGACGATCGACTCCCAGCAGCAACAACAGCAGCGCCAGCAGCAGTAGGCATTACACTCAAGGATGCATCGGAGGAATCCCAGGCAGGAGAGGACTCGTCAGAATTGCCAATGACATGGCCTGCAGGACTATTGGCATTCCTGGGGAAGGAGGAAATTGACACTGAGGGAGTTGGTGGGGTGGTTTGCGTGAGCTTGGTTACAAGAGGAAGGGATTTACTGGTCAGTGGACTGCTTCCGCTGTCGCCCAAAGTTTTTGAACTTGTCACTGACTTATTATGAATGCGCTGCAGGTGACGTATAAGGGAGGATGTTCCGAGGTGGTTAACGTCCTTACCCCTACTTATTACAGCTTGACAAAGGCAACACACGGCTTGACAAATGTTGTCCGCATTTCTGGTGAAATACTTCCACACCGAAGAGCTGATTTTTTTGGTATATTCACCAGGCATGTCAACGGCCCTATTCCTCCCACGGACAACAGGTGTCTCCCCGGGTGCCTGACTTAAACAAACCACCTCACCATCAGAATCCTCCTGGTCAATTTCCTCCCCAGCGCCAGCAACACCCATATCCTCCTCATCCTGGTGTACTTCAACACTGACATCTTCAATCTGACTATCAGGAACTGGACTGCGGGTGCTCCTTCCAGCACTTGCAGGGGGCGTGCAAATGGTGGAAGGCGCATGCTCTTCACGTCCAGTGTTGGGAAGGTCAGGCATCGCAACCGACACAATTGGACTCTCCTTGTGGATTTGGGATTTCGAAGAACGCACAGTTCTTTGCAGTGCTTTTGCCAGCTTGAGTCTTTTCAGTTTTCTAGCGAGAGGCTGAGTGCTTCCATCCTCATGTGAAGCTGAACCACTAGCCATGAACATAGGCCAGGGCCTCAGCCGTTCCTTGCCACTCCGTGTGGTAAATGGCATATTGGCAAGTTTACGCTTCTCCGACGACAATTTTATTTTAGGTTTTGGAGTCCTTTTTTTACTGATATTTGGTGTTTTGGATTTTACATGCTCTGTACTATGACATTGGGCATCGGCCTTGGCAGACGACGTTGCTGGCATTTCATCGTCTCGGCCATGACTAGTGGCAGCAGCTTCAGCACGAGGTGGAAGTGGATCTTGATCTTTCCCTAATTTTGGAACCTCAACATTTTTGTTCTCCATATTTTAATAGGCACAACTAAAAGGCACCTCAGGTAAACAATGGAGATGGATGGATACTAGTATACGTATGGATGGACTGCCGAGTGCCGACACAGAGGTAGCTACAGCCGTGGACTACCGTACTGTGTCTGCTGCTAATATAGACTGGATGATAATGAGATGAAATCAATATATATGTATATATAATATCACTAGTACTGCAGCCGGACAGGTATATATATTTATTATGTAATGACTGATGACGGACCTGCTGGACACTGTCAGCTCAGCAGCACCGCAGACTGCTACAGTAAGCTACTATAGTAGTATGTATAAAGAAGAAGAAAAAAAAAAAAACCACTGGTAGGTGGTATACAATTATGGATGGACTGCCGAGTGCCGACACAGAGGTAGCTACAGCCGTGGACTAACGTACTGTGTCTGCTGATAATATAGACTGGATGATAATGAGATGAAATCAATATATATGTATATATAATATCACTAGTACTGCAGCCGGATAGGTATATATTATATATTTATTATGTAATGACTGATGACGGACCTGCTGGACACTGTCAGCTCAGCAGCACCGCAGACTGCTACAGTAAGCTACTATAGTAGTATGTATAAAGAAGAAAGAAAAAAAAAACAACCACGGGTAGGTGGTATACAATTATGGATGGACTGCCGAGTGCCGACACAGAGGTAGCTACAGCCGTGGACTAACGTACTGTGTCTGCTGATAATATAGACTGGATGATAATGAGATGAAATCAATATATATGTATATATAATATCACTAGTACTGCAGCCGGACAGGTATATATATTATATATTTATTATGTAATGACTGATGACGGACCTGCTGGACACTGTCAGCTCAGCAGCACCGCAGACTGCTACAGTAAGCTACTATAGTAGTATGTATAAAGAAGAAAGAAAAAAAAAAAAAAACACGGGTAGGTGCTAGGTGGTATACAATATTATATATATATTATATACAATTATATATATATATATATAATATATATTAAACTCATAAACTGGTGGTGATTATTAAACTGGTGGTCAGGTCACTGGTCACACTATCAGCAACTTGCAAGTAGTACTCCTGAGTCCTAAGCAGACAATCACAATATATATTATACTGGTGGTCAGTGTGGTCACAAACAATGGCAGTGTGGCTGGCACTCTGGCAGCAAAAGTGTGCACTGTACGTTATATTATGTACTCCTGAGTCCTGAGTCCTGCTCTCAGACTCTAACTGCTCCCCCCTGTCAGTGTCTCCCCCACAAGTCAGATAATACAGTCACACTATCTCTCTCTATCACTTCAGCAAGTACTAGTAGTAGTAGTACTCCTCCTAATGCTCCCCAAATTACTACTGTGTCTCTCTCTGTCTCACTCTCTTCTCGAATCTCTATAAACGGAGAGGACGCCAGCCACGTCCTCTCCCTATGAATCTCAATGCACGTGTGAAAAATGGCGGTGACGCGCGGCTCCTTATATAGAATCCGAGTCTCGCGATAGAATCCGAGCCTCGCGAGAATCCGACAGCGTGATGATGACGTTCGGGCGCGCTCAGGTTAACCGAGCAAGGCGGGAAGATCCGAGTCGCTCTAGCCCGTGTAAAAAAACATGAAGTTCGGGCGGGTTCAGATTCCGAGGAACCGAACCCGCTCATCTCTACTGGGCACTAGACGTGGGAGTCGCAGGTGACCTCCTGGCACCAGTTTTGTACTCAGGCCAGTTGTTAGTTAGACTGGGCACTAGATGTAGAGGTCGAAAGGGACCCCCTGGCACCTGTTTCAGGCTCCTGCCTTTTGTTTGTTAGATTGAGCACTAGCCACCAGGGTCGCAGGTGACCCCCTGGAACCAATTTCCTGCTCAGGCCTGGTGTTTCTTAGACTGGGCACTGGACGTAGGTGTTGCAAGGGACCTCCTGGCACCAGTTTAAGGCTCCGGCCTGTTGTTTGTTAGACTGGGCACTAGTTGTAGGGGCCCTGGGTGACCCCCTGGCACCAGTTTCGGGCTCCGGCCTATTATTTCTTAGACTGGGCACTAGACGCAGGGGTCACAAGGGACCCCCTGGCACCAGTTTCAGTCTATGGCCTGTTGTTTGCTAGACTGGGCTTTAGACGCAGGGGTAACAGGTGACCCCTTGGAACCAGTTTCAGGCTCCGGCCTGTTGTTTGTTAGACTGGGCACTAGACATAGGAGACGCAGGTGACACCCTGGCACCAGTTTCGTACTCAGGCATGTTGTTAGTTAGACTGGGCACTATACGTAGAGGTCGAAAGGGACCCCCTTGCACCAGTTTCAGGCTCAGGCCTTTTGTTTGTTAGATTGGGCACTAGAGATCAGGGTCGCATGTGATCCCCTGGCACCAATTTCCTGCTCAAGCCTGCTTTTTGTTAGACTGGGCACTAGATGCAGAGGCCTAAGGTGACCCCCTGGCACCATTTTCAGGCTCCGGCCTGTTGTTTCTTAGACTAGGCACTAGACACAGGGGTCACAGGTGAGCCCCTTGCACCAGTTTCAGGCTCCGACCTATTATTTGTTAGACTGGGCACTAGACGTAGGGGCCACAAGGGACCCCCTGACACCAGTTTCGGTCACCAGCCTTTTGTTTGTTAGACTGGGCACTAGACATAGGGGTCGCAGGTGGCCCCCTGGCACCAGTTTCGTACTCAGGCATGTTGTTAGTTAGACTGGGCACTATACGTAGAGGTCGAAAGGGACCCACTGGCACCAGTTTCAGGCTCTGGCCTTTTGTTTGTTAGATTGGGCACTAGAGATCAGGGTCGCATGTGACCCCCTGGCACCAAATTCCTGCTCAGGCCTGTTGTTTGTTAGACTGGACACTAGAAGTAGGGGCTTAATGTGACCCCCTGGCACCAGTTCCAAACCCGGCCTGGTGTTTCTTAGAATAAGCACTAGACACAGGGGTCGCAAGGGACCTCCTGGTACCAGTTTCAGGCTCCGGCCTGTTGTTTGTTAGACTGGGCTCTAGACGCAGGGGTCGCAGGTGACCCCCTGGCACCAGTTTTGGGCCCGACCTGTTGTTTCTTAGACTGGGCACTAGACACAGGGTTCACAGGTGACCCCCTGGCACCAGTTTCAGGCTCCGGCCTATTATTTGTTAGACTGGGCACTAGACGTAGGGGCCACAAGGGACCCCCTGGCACCAGTTTCAGGCTACGGCCTGTTGTTTGTTAGACTGGGCTTTAGACACAGGGGTAACAGGTGACCCCCTGGCACCAGTTTCGTACTCAGGCATGTGATTAGTTAGACTGGGCACTATATGTAGAGGTCGAAAGGGACCCCCTGGCACCAGTTTCAGGCTCCGGCCTTTTGTTTGTTAGATTGGGAACTAGAGATCAGGGTCGCATGTGACCCCCTGGCACCAATTTCCTGCTCAGGCCTGCTATTTGTTAGACTGGGCACTAGATGTAGGGGCCTAAGGTGACCCCCTGGCACCAGTTTCAGGCTCCGGCCTGTTGTTTGTTAGACTGGGCTCTAGACGCAGGGGTCACAGGTGACCCCCTTGCACCAGTTTCAGACTCCGGCCTATTATTTGTTAGACTGGGCACTAGACGTAGGGGTCAAAAGGGACCCCCTGGAATCAGTTTCAGGCTCCGGCCTGTTGTTTGTTAGACTGGGCACTATTTACATGGGCCACAAGGGACCCCCTAGCACCAGTTTCGCTCTCCGGCCTTTTGTTTTTTAGACTGGGCATTAGACATAGGGGTCGCAGGTGACCCCCTGGCACCAGTTTCGTACTCAGGCATGTGATTAGTTAGACTGGGCACTTTACATAGAGGTCGAAAGGGACCTCCTGGCACCAGTTTCGGGCTCCGGCCTGTTGTTTCTTAGACTAGGCACTAGACACAGGGGTCACAGGTGAGCCCCTTGAACCAGTTTCAGGCTCCGACCTATTATTTGTTAGACTGGGCACTAGACGTAGGGGCCACAAGGGACCCCCTGACACCAGTTTCGGTCACCAGCCTTTTGTTTGTTAGACTGGGCACTAGACATAGGGGTCGCAGGTGGCCCCCTGGCACCAGTTTCCTACTCAGGCATGTTGTTAGTTAGACTGGGCACTATACGTAGAGGTCGAAAGGGACCCCCTTGCACCAGTTTCAGGCTCTGGCCTTTTGTTTGTTAGATTGGGAACTAGAGATCAGGGTCGCATGTGACCCCCTGGCACCAATTTCCTGCTCAGGCCTGCTATTTGTTAGACTGGGCACTAGATGTAGGGGCCTAATGTGACCCCCTGGCACCAGTTTCAGGCTCCGGCCTGTTGTTTGTTAGACTGGGCTCTAGACGCAGGGGTCACAGGTGACCCCCTTGCACCAGTTTCAGACTCCGGCCTATTATTTGTTAGACTGGGCACTAGACGTAGGAGTCACAAGGGACCCCCTGGAATCAGTTTCAGGCTCCGGCCTGTTGTTTGTTAGACTGGGCACTATTTACATGGGCAACAAGGGACCCCCTAGCACCAGTTTCGCTCTCCGGCCTTTTGTTTTTTAGACTGGGCATTAGACATAGGGGTCGCAGGTGACCCCCTGGCACCAGTTTCGTACTCAGGCATGTGATTAGTTAGACTGGGCACTTTACGTAGAGGTCGAAAGGGACCTCCTGGCACCAGTTTCAGGCTCCGGCCTGTTGTTTCTTAGACTAGGCACTAGACACAGGGGTCACAGGTGAGCCCCTTGCACCAGTTTCAGGCTCCGACCTATTATTTGTTAGACTGGGCACTAGACGTAGGGGCCACAAGGGACCCCCTGACACCAGTTTCGGTCACCAGTCTTTTGTTTGTTAGACTGGGCACTAGACATAGGGGTCGCAGGTGGCCACCTGGAACCAGTTTCGTACTCAGGCATGTTGTTAGTTAGACTGGGCACTATACGTAGAGGTCGAAAGGGACCCCCTGGCACCAGTTTCAGGCTCTGGCCTTTTGTTTGTTAGATTGGGCACTAGAGATCAGGGTCGCATGTGACCCCCTTGCACCAAATTCCTGCTCAGGCCTGTTGTTTGTTAGACTGGACACTAGAAGTAGGGGCCTAATGTGACCCCCTGGCACCAGTTTCTGGCTCCGGCCTGTTGTTTGTTAGACTGGGCTTTTGACGCAGGGGTAACAGGTAACACCTTGGAACCAGTTTTATGCTCCGGCCTGTTGTTTATTAGACTCGGCACTAGTTGTAGGGGCCGCAGGTGACCCCCTGGCACCAGTTTTGGGCTCCGACCTGTTGTTTCTTCGACTGGGCACTAGACATAGGGGTTGCAAGTGACCCCCTGGCACCAGCTCCAGGCTCCGGCCTATTATTTCTTTGACTGGGCACTAGACGTATGGGCCAAAAGGGACCCCTGGCACCAGTTTCAGGCTCCGGCCTTTTGTTTTCTTGACTGGGCACTAGACGTGGGAGTCGCAGGTAACCTCCTGGCACCAGTTTTGTACTCAGGCCAGTTGTTAGTTAGACTGGGCACTAGATGTAGAGGTCGAAAGGGACCCCCTGGCACCTGTTTCAGGCTCCGGCCTTTTGTTTGTTAGATTGGGCACTAGCCACCAGGGTCGCAGGTGACCCCCTGGAACCAATTTCCTGCTCAGGCCTGGTGTTTCTTAGACTGGGCACTGGACGTAGGTGTTGCAAGGGACCTCCTGGCACCAGTTTAAGGCTCCGGCCTGTTGTTTGTTAGACTGGGCACTAGTTGTAGGGGCCCTGGGTGACCCCCTGGCACCAGTTTCGGGCTCCGGCCTATTATTTCTTAGACTGGGCACTAGACGTAGGGGTCACAAGGGACCCCTGGCACCAGTTTCAGTCTATGGCCTGTTGTTTGCTAGACTGGGCTTTAGACGCAGGGGTAACAGGTGACCCCTTGGAACCAGTTTCAGGCTCCTGCCTGTTGTTTGTTAGACTGGGCACTAGACATAGGAGACGCAAGTGACCCCCTGGCATCAGTTTCGTACTCAGGCATGTTGTTAGTTAGACTGGGCACTATACGTAGAGGTCGAAAGGGACCCCCTTGCACCAGTTTCAGGCTCAGGCCTTTTGTTTGTTAGATTGGGCACTAGAGATCAGGGTCGCATGTGATCCCCTGGCACCAATTTCCTGCTCAAGCCTGCTTTTTGTTAGACTGGGCACTAGATGTAGAGGCCTAAGGTGACCCCCTGGCACCATTTTCAGGCTCCGGCCTGTTGTTTGTTAGACTGGGCTCTAGACGCAGGGGTCGCAGGTGACCCCCTGGCACCAGATTTGGGCCCGACCTGTTGTTTCTTAGACTGGGCACTAGACACAGGGGTCACAGGTGACCCCCTTGCACCAGTTTCAGACTCGGGCCTATTATTTGTTAGACTGGGCACTAGACGAAGGGGCCACAAGGGACCCCCTGGTACCAGTTTCAGGCTCCGGCCTGTTGTTTGTTAGACTGGGCACTAGATGTAGAGGTCGAAAGGGACCCCCTGGCACCTGTTTCAGGCTCCGGCCTTTTGTTTGTTAGATTGGGCACTAGCCACCAGGGTCGCAGGTGACCCCCTGGAACCAATTTCCTGCTCAGGCCTGGTGTTTCTTAGACTGGGCACTGGACGTAGGTGTTGCAAGGGACCTCCTGGCACCAGTTTAAGGCTCCGGCCTGTTGTTTGTTAGACTGGGCACTAGTTGTAGGGGCCCTGGGTGACCCCCTGGCACCAGTTTCGGGCTCCGGCCTATTATTTCTTAGACTGGGCACTAGACGTAGGGGTCACAAGGGACCCCCTGGCACCAGTTTCAGTCTATGGCCTGTTGTTTGCTAGACTGGGCTTTAGACGCAGGGGTAACTAACAGGTGACCCCTTGGAACCAGTTTCAGGCTCCTGCCTGTTGTTTGTTAGACTGGGCACTAGACATAGGAGACGCAAGTGACCCCCTGGCATCAGTTTCGTACTCAGGCATGTTGTTAGTTAGACTGGGCACTATACGTAGAGGTCGAAAGGGACCCCCTTGCACCAGTTTCAGGCTCAGGCCTTTTGTTTGTTAGATTGGGCACTAGAGATCAGGGTCGCATGTGATCCCCTGGCACCAATTTCCTGCTCAAGCCTGCTTTTTGTTAGACTGGGCACTAGATGTAGAGGCCTAAGGTGACCCCCTGGCACCATTTTCAGGCTCCGGCCTGTTGTTTGTTAGATTGGGAACTAGAGGTCAGGGTCGCATGTGACCCCCTGGCACCAATTTCCTGCTCAGGCCTGCTATTTGTTAGACTGGGCACTAGATGTAGGGGCCTAAGGTGACCCCCTGGCACCAGTTTCAGGCTCCGGCCTGTTGTTTGTTAGACTGGGCTCTAGACGAAGGGGCCACAAGGGACCCCCTGGTACCAGTTTCAGGCTCCGGCCTGTTGTTTGTTAGACTGGGCACTAGATGTAGAGGTCGAAAGGGACCCCCTGGCACCTGTTTCAGGCTCCGGCCTTTTGTTTGTTAGATTGGGCACTAGCCACCAGGGTCGCAGGTGACCCCCTGGAACCAATTTCCTGCTCAGGCCTGGTGTTTCTTAGACTGGGCACTGGACGTAGGTGTTGCAAGGGACCTCCTGGCACCAGTTTAAGGCTCCGGCCTGTTGTTTGTTAAACTGGGCACTAGTTGTAGGGGCCCTGGGTGACCCCCTGGCACCAGTTTCGGGCTCTGGCCTATTATTTCTTAGACTGGGCACTAGACGTAGGGGTCACAAGGGACCCCCTGGCACCAGTTTCAGTCTATGGCCTGTTGTTTGCTAGACTGGGCTTTAGACGCAGGGGTAACAGGTGACCCCTTGGAACCAGTTTCAGGCTCCTGCCTGTTGTTTGTTAGACTGGGCACTAGACATAGGAGACGCAAGTGACCCCCTGGCATCAGTTTCGTACTCAGGCATGTTGTTAGTTAGACTGGGCACTATACGTAGAGGTCGAAAGGGACCCCCTTGCACCAGTTTCAGGCTCAGGCCTTTTGTTTGTTAGATTGGGCACTAGAGATCAGGGTCGCATGTGATCCCCTGGCACCAATTTCCTGCTCAAGCCTGCTTTTTGTTAGACTGAGCACTAGATGTAGAGGCCTAAGTTGACCCCCTGGCACCATTTTCAGGCTCCGGCCTGTTGTTTGTTAGACTGGGCTCTAGACGTAGGGGTCACAGGTGACCCCCTTGCACCAGTTTCAGACTCCGGCCTATTATTTGTTAGACTGGGCACTAGACGAAGGGGCCACAAGGGACCCCCTGGTACCAGTTTCAGGCTCCGGCCTGTTGTTTGTTAGACTGGGCACTAGTTGTAGGGGCCACAAGGGACCCCCTGGCACCAGTTTCGGTCTCCAGCATTTTGTTTTTTAGACTGGGCATTAGACACAGAGGTAACAGGTGACCCCTTGGAAACAGTTTCAGGCTCCGGCCTGTTGTTTGTTAGACTGGGCACTAGTTGTAGGGGACGCAGGTGACCCCCTGGCACCAGTTTCGTACTCAGGCATGTTGTTAGTTAGACTGGGCACTATACGTAGAGGTCGAAAGGGACCCCCTTGCACCAGTTTCAGGCTCCGGCCTTTTGTTTGTTAGATTGGGAACTAGAGGTCAGGGTCGCATGTGACCCCCTGGCACCAATTTCCTGCTCAGGCCTGCTATTTGTTAGACTGGGCACTAGATGTAGGGGCCTAAGGTGACCCCCTGGCACCAGTTTCAGGCTCCGGCCTGTTGTTTGTTAGACTGGGCTCTAGACGCAGGGGTCACAGGTGACCCCCTTGCACCAGTTTCAGACTCCGGCCTATTATTTGTTAGACTGGGCACTAGACGTAGGGGTCACAAGGGACCCCCCGGAATCAGTTTCAGGCTCCGGCCTGTTGTTTGTTAGACTGGGCACTATTTAGATGGGCCACAAGGGACCCCCTGGCACCAGTTTCGCTCTCCGGCCTTTTGTTTTTTAGACTGGGCATTAGACATAGGGGTCGCAGGTGACCCCCTGGCACCAGTTTCGTACTCAGGCATGTGATTAGTTAGACTGGGCACTTTACGTAGAGGTCGAAAGAGACCTCCTGGCACCAGTTTCGGGCTCCGGCCTGTTGTTTCTTAGACTAGGCACTAGACACAGGGGTCACAGGTGAGCCCCTTGCACCAGTTTCAGGCTCCGACCTCTTATTTGTTAGACTGGGCACTAGACGTAGGGGCCACAAGGGACCCCCTGACACCAGTTTCGGTCACCAGCCTTTTGTTTGTTAGACTGGGCACTAGACATAGGGGTCGCAGGTGGCCCCCTGGCACCAGTTTCGTACTCAGGCATGTTGTTAGTTAGACTGAGCACTATACGTAGAGGTCGAAAGGGACCCCCTGGCACCAGTTTCAGGCTCTGGCCTTTTGTTTGTTAGATTGGGCACTAGAGATCAGGGTCGCATGTGACCCCCTGGCACCAAATTCCTGCTCAGGCCTGTTGTTTGTTAGACTGGACACTAGAAGTAGGGGCCTAATGTGACCCCCTGGCACCAGTTTCAAACCCCGGCCTGGTGTTTCTTAGAATAAGCACTAGATGCAGGGGTCGCAAGGGACCTCCTGGTACCAGTTTCAGGCTCCGGCCTGTTGTTTGTTAGACTGGGCTCTAGACGCAGGGGTCGCAGGTGACCCCCTGGCACCAGTTTTGGGCCCGACCTGTTGTTTCTTAGACTGGGCACTAGACACAGGGTTCACAGGTGACCCCCTGGCACCAGTTTCAGGCTCCGGCCTATTATTTGTTAGACTGGGCACTAGACGTAGGGGCCACAAGGGACCCCCTGGCACCAGTTTCAGGCTACGGCCCGTTGTTTGTTAGACTGGGCTTTAGACACAGGGGTAACAGGTGACCCCCTGGCACCAGTTTCGTACTCAGGCATGTGATTAGTTAGACTGGGCACTATATGTAGAGGTCGAAAGGGACCCCCTGGCACCAGTTTCAGGCTCCGGCCTTTTGTTTGTTAGATTGGGAACTAGAGATCAGGGTCGCATGTGACCCCCTGGCACCAATTTCCTGCTCAGGCCTGCTATTTGTTAGACTGGGCACTAGATGTAGGGGCCTAAGGTGACCCCCTGGCACCAGTTTCAGGCTCCGGCCTGTTGTTTGTTAGACTGGGCTCTAGACGCAGGGGTCACAGGTGACCCCCTTGCACCAGTTTCAGACTCCGGCCTATTATTTGTTAGACTGGGCACTAGACGTAGGGGTCACAAGTGACCCCCTGGAATCAGTTTCAGGCTCCAGCCTGTTGTTTGTTAGACTGGGCACTATTTACATGGGCCACAAGGGACCCCCTAGCACCAGTTTCGCTCTCCGGCCTTTTGTTTTTTAGACTGGGCATTAGACATAGGGGTCGCAGGTGACCCCCTGGCACCAGTTTCGTACTCAGGCATGTGATTAGTTAGACTGGGCACTTTACGTAGAGGTCGAAAGGGACCTCCTGGCACCAGTTTCGGACTCCGGCCTGTTATTTCTTAGAAAAGGCACTAGACACACGGGTCACAGGTGAGCCCCTTGCACCAGTTTCAGGCTCCGACCTCTTATTTGTTAGACTGGGCACTAGACGTAGGGGCCACAAGGGACCCCCTGACACCAGTTTCGGTCACCAGCCTTTTGTTTGTTAGACTGGGCACTAGACATAGGGGTCGCAGGTGGCCCCGTGGCACCAGTTTCGTACTCAGGCATGTTGTTAGTTAGACTGGGCACTATACGTAGAGGTCGAAAGGGACCCCCTGGCACCAGTTTCAGGCTCTGGCCTTTTGTTTGTCAGATTGGGCCCTAGAGATCAGGGTCGCATGTGACACCCTGGCACCAAATTCCTGCTCAGGCCTGTTGTTTGTTAGACTGGACACTAGAAGTAGGGGCCTAATGTGACCCCCTGGCACCAGTTCCAAACCCCGGCCTGGTGTTTCTTAGAATAAGCACTAGACGCAGGGGTCGCAAGGGACCTCCTGGTACCAGTTTCAGGCTCCGGCCTGTTGTTTGTTAGACTGGGCTCTAGACGCAGGGGTCGCAGGTGACCCCCTGGCACCAGTTTTGGGCCCGACCTGTTGTTTCTTAGACTGGGCACTAGACACAGGGTTCACAGGTGACCCCCTGGCACCAGTTTCAGGCTCCGGCCTATTATTTTTTAGACTGGGCACTAGACGTAGGGGCCACAAGGGACCCCCTGGCACCAGTTTCAGGCTACGGCCTGTTGTTTGTTAGACTGGGCTTTAGACACAGGGGTAACAGGTGACCCCCTGGCACCAGTTTCGTACTCAGGCATGTGATTAGTTAGACTGGGCACTATATGTAGAGGTCGAAAGGGACCCCCTGGCACCAGTTTCAGGCTCCGGCCTTTTGTTTGTTAGATTGGGAACTAGAGATCAGGGTCGCATGTGACCCCCTGGCACCAATTTCCTGCTCAGGCCTGCTATTTGTTAGACTGGGCACTAGATGTAGGGGCCTAAGGTGACCCCCTGGCACCAGTTTCAGGCTCCGGCCTGTTGTTTGTTAGACTGGGCTCTAGACGCAGGGGTCACAGGTGACCCCCTTGCACCAGTTTCAGACTCCGGCCTATTATTTGTTAGACTGGGCACTAGACGTAGGGGTCACAAGGGACCCCTGGAATCAGTTTCAGGCTCCGGCCTGTTGTTTGTTAGACTGGGCACTATTTACATGGGCCACAAGGGACCCCCTAGCACCAGTTTTGCTCTCCGGCCTTTTGTTTTTTAGACTGGGCATTAGACATAGGGGTCGCAGGTGACCCCCTGGCACCAGTTTCGTACTCAGGCATGTGATTAGTTAGACTGGGCACTTTACGTAGAGGTCGAAAGGGACCTCCTGGCACCAGTTTCGGGCTCCGGCCTGTTATTTCTTAGACTAGGCACTAGACACAGGGGTCACAGGTGAGCCCCTTGCACCAGTTTTAGGCTCCGACCTATTATTTGTTAGACTGGGCACTAGACGTAGGGGCCACAAGGGACCCCCTGACACCAGTTTCGGTCACCAGCCTTTTGTTTGTTAGACGGGGCACTAGACATAGGGTTCACAGGTGACCCCCTGGCACCAGTTTCAGGCTCCGGCCTATTATTTGTTAGACTGGGCACTAGACGTAGGGGCCACAAGGGACCCCCTGGCACCAGTTTCAGGCTACGGCCTGTTGTTTGTTAGACTGGGCTTTAGACACAGGGGTAACAGGTGACCCCCTGGCACCAGTTTCGTACTCAGGCATGTGATTAGTTAGACTGGGCACTATACGTAGAGGTCGAAAGGGACCCCCTGGCACCAGTTTCGTACTCAGGCATGTTGTTAGTTAGACTGGGCACTATACATAGAGGTCAAAAGTGACCCCCTGGCACCAGTTTCAGGCTCCACCTTTTGTTTGTTAGATTGGGCACTAGACATCAGGGTCGCAGGTGTCCTACTGGCACCAATTTCCTGCTCAGGCCTGTTGTTTGTTAGACTGGGAACTAGATGTAGGGGTCGCAAGGGACCCCCTGGCACCAGTTTCAAGCTCCGGCCTGTTGTTTGGTAGACTGGGCACTAGATGTAGCGGTTGCAGGTGACACCCTGGCACCAGTTCCGAGCCCCGGCCTGGTGTTTCTTAGACTGGGCACTAGACACAGGGATCGCAGGTGACCCCCTCTCACCAGTTTCAGGCTCCGGCCTATTATTTTTTAGACTGGGCACTTGACGTAGGGGCCACAAGGGACACCCTGGCACCAGTTTCAGGCTCCGGCCTGTTGTTTGTTAGACTGGGCTTTTGACGCAGGGGTAACAGGTGACCCCCTGGAACCAGTTTTAGGCTCCGGCCTGTTGTTTATTAGACGGGGCACTAGTTGTAGGGGCCACAGGTGACCCCCTGGCACCAGTTTCGGGCTCCGACCTGTTGTTTCTTAGACTGGGCACTAGACATAGGGGTTGCAAGTGACCCCCTGGCACCAGATCTAGGCTCCGGCCTATTATTTCTTTGACTGGGCACTAGACGTATGGGCCAAAAGGGACCCCCTGGCACCAGTTTCAGGCTCCGGCCTTTTGTTTTCTTGACTGGGCACTAGACGTGGGAGTCGCAGGTGACCTCCTGGCACCAGTTTCGTACTCAGGCCAGTTGTTAGTTAGACTGGGCACTAGATGTAGAGGTCGAAAGGGACCCCCTGGCACCTGTTTCAGGCTCTGGCCTTTTGTTTGTTAGATTGGGCACTAGACACCAGGGTCGCATGTGACCCCCTGGAACCAATTTCCTGCTCATGCCTGGTCTTTCTTAGACTGGGCACTGGACGTAGGTGTTGCAAGGTACCTCCTGGCACCAGTTTCCAGCTCCGGCCTGTTGTTTGTTAGACTGGGCACTAGTTGTAGGGGCCCTGGGTGACCCCCTGGCACCAGTTTCGGGCTCCGGCCTATTATTTCTTAGACTGGGCACTAGACGTAGGGGTCACAAGGGACCCCCTGGCACCAGTTTCAGTCTATGGCCTGTTGTTTGCTAGACTGGGCTTTAGACGCAGGGGTAACAGGTGACCCCTTGGAACCAGTTTCAGGCTCCTGCCTGTTGTTTGTTAGACTGGGCACTAGACATAGGAGACGCAAGTGACCCCCTGGCATCAGTTTCGTACTCAGGCATGTTGTTAGTTAGACTGGGCACTATACGTAGAGGTCGAAAGGGACCCCCTGGCACCAGTTTCAGGCTCAGGCCTTTTGTTTGTTAGATTGGGCACTAGAGATCAGGGTCGCATGTGATCCCCTGGCACCAATTTCCTGCTCAAGCCTGCTTTTTGTTAGACTGGGCACTAGATGTAGAGGCCTAAGGTGACCCCCTGGCACCATTTTCAGGCTCCGGCCTGTTTGTTAGACTGGGCTCTAGACGCAGGGGTCGCAGGTGACCCCCTTGCACCAGTTTCAGACTCGGGCCTATTATTTGTTAGACTGGGCACTAGACGAAGGGGCCACAAGGGACCCCCTGGTACCAGTTTCAGGCTCCGGCCTGTTGTTTGTTAGACTGGGCACTAGTTGTAGGGGCCACAAGGGACCCCCTGGCACCAGTTTCGGTCTCCAGCCTTTTGTTTTTTAGACTGGGCATTAGACACAGAGGTAACAGGTGACCCCTTGGAAACAGTTTCAGGCTCCGGCCTGTTGTTTGTTAGACTGGGCACTAGTTGTAGGGGACGCAGGTGACCCCCTGGCACCAGTTTCGTACTCAGGCATGTTGTTAGTTAGACTGGGCACTATACGTAGAGGTCGAAAGGGACCCCCTTGCACCAGTTTCAGGCTCCGGCCTTTTGTTTGTTAGATTGGGAACTAGAGGTCAGGGTCGCATGTGACCCCCTGGCACCAATTTCCTGCTCAGGCCTGCTATTTGTTAGACTGGGCACTAGATGTAGGGGCCTAAGGTGACCCCCTGGCACCAGTTTCAGGCTCCGGCCTGTTGTTTGTTAGACTGGGCTCTAGACGCAGGGGTCACAGGTGACCCCCTTGCACCAGTTTCAGACTCCGGCCTATTATTTGTTAGACTGGGCACTAGACGTAGGGGTCACAAGGGACCCCCTGGAATCAGTTTCAGGCTCCGGCCTGTTGTTTGTTAGACTGGGCACTATTTATATGGGCCACAAGGGACCCCCTGGCAGCAGTTTCGGGCTCCGGCCTGTTGTTTCTTAGACTAGGCACTAGACACAGGGGTCACAGGTGAGCCCCTTGCACCAGTTTCAGGCTCCGACCTATTATTTGTTAGACTGGGCACTAGACGTAGGGGCCACAAGGGACCCCCTGACACCAGTTTCGGTCACCAGCCTTTTGTTTGTTAGACTGGGCACTAGACATAGGGGTCGAAAGGGACCCCCTGGCACCAGTTTCAGGCTCTGGCCTTTTGTTTGTCAGATTGGGCACTAGAGATCAGGGTCGCATGTGACCCCCTGGCACCAAATTCCTGCTCAGGCCTGTTGTTTGTTAGACTGGACACTAGAAGTAGGGGCCTAATGTGACCCCCTGGCACCAGTTCCATACCCCGGCCTGGTGTTTCTTAGAATAAGCACTAGACGCAGGGGTCGCAAGGGACCTCCTGGTACCAGTTTCAGGCTCCGGCCTGTTGTTTGTTAGACTGGGCTCTAGACGCAGGGGTCGCAGGTGACCCCCTGGCACCAGTTTTGGGCCCGACCTGTTGTTTCTTAGACTGGGCACTAGACACAGGGTTCACAGGTGACCCCCTGGCACCAGTTTCAGGCTCCGGCCTATTATTTGTTAGACTGGGCACTAGACGTAGGGGCCACAAGGGACCCCCTGGCACCAGTTTCAGGCTACGGCCTGTTGTTTGTTAGACTGGGCTTTAGACACAGGGGTAACAGGTGACCCCCTGGCACCAGTTTCGTACTCAGGCATGTGATTAGTT
Source organism: Pseudophryne corroboree (assembly GCF_028390025.1). Taxonomy (NCBI): domain Eukaryota; kingdom Metazoa; phylum Chordata; class Amphibia; order Anura; family Myobatrachidae; genus Pseudophryne; species Pseudophryne corroboree. The sequence continues at coordinate 118,018,152 of NC_086446.1, read as the reverse complement.
AGACTGGGCACTATATGTAGAGGTCGAAAGGGACCCCCTGGCACCAGTTTCAGGCTCCGGCCTTTTGTTTGTTAGATTGGGAACTAGAGATCAGGGTCGCATGTGACCCCCTGGCACCAATTTCCTGCTCAGGCCTGCTATTTGTTAGACTGGGCACTAGATGTAGGGGCCTAAGGTGACCCCCTGGCACCAGTTTCAGGCTCCGGCCCGTTGTTTGTTAGACTGGGCTCTAGACGCAGGGGTCACAGGTGACCCCCTTGCACCAGTTTCAGACTCCGGCCTATTATTTGTTAGACTGGGCACTAGACGTAGGGGTCACAAGGGACCCCTGGAATCAGTTTCAGGCTCCGGCCTGTTGTTTGTTAGACTGGGCACTATTTACATGGGCCACAAGGGACCCCCTAGCACCAGTTTCGCTCTCCGGCCTTTTGTTTTTTAGACTGGGCATTAGACATAGGGGTCGCAGGTGACCCCCTGGCACCAGTTTCGTACTCAGGCATGTGATTAGTTAGACTGGGCACTTTACGTAGAGGTCGAAAGGGACCTCCTGGCACCAGTTTCGGGCTCCGGCCTGTTATTTCTTAGACTAGGCACTAGACACAGGGGTCACAGGTGAGCCCCTTGCACCAGTTTCAGGCTCCGACCTATTATTTGTTAGACTGGGCACTAGACGTAGGGGCCACAAGGGACCCCCTGACACCAGTTTCGGTCACCAGCCTTTTGTTTGTTAGACTGGGCACTAGACATAGGGGTCGAAAGGGACCCCCTGGCACCAGTTTCAGGCTCTGGCCTTTTGTTTGTCAGATTGGGCACTAGAGATCAGGGTCGCATGTGACCCCCTGGCACCAAATTCCTGCTCAGGCCTGTTGTTTGTTAGACTGGACACTAGAAGTAGGGGCCTAATGTGACCCCCTGGCACCAGTTCCATACCCCGGCCTGGTGTTTCTTAGAATAAGCACTAGACGCAGGGGTCGCAAGGGACCTCCTGGTACCAGTTTCAGGCTCCGGCCTGTTGTTTGTTAGACTGGGCTCTAGACGCAGGGGTCGCAGGTGACCCCCTGGCACCAGTTTTGGGCCCGACCTGTTGTTTCTTAGACTGGGCACTAGACACAGGGTTCACAGGTGACCCCCTGGCACCAGTTTCAGGCTCCGGCCTATTATTTGTTAGACTGGGCACTAGACGTAGGGGCCACAAGGGACCCCCTGGCACCAGTTTCAGGCTACGGCCTGTTGTTTGTTAGACTGGGCTTTAGACACAGGGGTAACAGGTGACCCCCTGGCACCAGTTTCGTACTCAGGCATGTGATTAGTTAGACTGGGCACTATATGTAGAGGTCGAAAGGGACCCCCTGGCACCAGTTTCAGGCTCCGGCCTTTTGTTTGTTAGATTGGGAACTAGAGATCAGGGTCGCATGTGACCCCCTGGCACCAATTTCCTGCTCAGGCCTGCTATTTGTTAGACTGGGCACTAGATGTAGGGGCCTAAGGTGACCCCCTGGCACCAGTTTCAGGCTCCGGCCCGTTGTTTGTTAGACTGGGCTCTAGACGCAGGGGTCACAGGTGACCCCCTTGCACCAGTTTCAGACTCCGGCCTATTATTTGTTAGACTGGGCACTAGACGTAGGGGTCACAAGGGACCCCTGGAATCAGTTTCAGGCTCCGGCCTGTTGTTTGTTAGACTGGGCACTATTTACATGGGCCACAAGGGACCCCCTAGCACCAGTTTCGCTCTCCGGCCTTTTGTTTTTTAGACTGGGCATTAGACATAGGGGTCGCAGGTGACCCCCTGGCACCAGTTTCGTACTCAGGCATGTGATTAGTTAGACTGGGCACTTTACGTAGAGGTCGAAAGGGACCTCCTGGCACCAGTTTCGGGCTCCGGCCTGTTATTTCTTAGACTAGGCACTAGACACAGGGGTCACAGGTGAGCCCCTTGCACCAGTTTCAGGCTCCGACCTATTATTTGTTAGACTGGGCACTAGACGTAGGGGCCACAAGGGACCCCTTGACACCAGTTTCGGTCACCAGCCTTTTGTTTGTTAGACTGGGCACTAGACATAGGGTTCACAGGTGACCCCCTGGCACCAGTTTCAGGCTCCGGCCTATTATTTGTTAGACTGGGCACTAGACGTAGGGGCCACAAGGGACCCCCTGGCACCAGTTTCAGGCCACGGCCTGTTGTTTGTTAGACTGTGCTTTAGACACAGGGGTAACAGGTGACCCCCTGGCACCAGTTTCGTACTCAGGCATGTGATTAGTTAGACTGGGCACTATACGTAGAGGTCGAAAGGGACCCCCTGGCACCAGTTTCGTACTCAGGCATGTTGTTAGTTAGACTGGGCACTATACATAGAGGTCAAAAGTGACCCCCTGGCACCAGTTTCAGGCTCCACCTTTTGTTTGTTAGATTGGGCACTAGACATCAGGGTCGCAGGTGTCCTACTGGCACCAATTTCCTGCTCAGGCCTGTTGTTTGTTAGACTGGGAACTAGATGTAGGGGTCGCAAGGGACCCCCTGGCACCAGTTTCAAGCTCCGGCCTGTTGTTTGGTAGACTGGGCACTAGATGTAGCGGTTGCAGGTGACACCCTGGCACCAGTTCCGAGCCCCGGCCTGGTGTTTCTTAGACTGGGCACTAGACACAGGGATCGCAGGTGACCCCCTCTCACCAGTTTCAGGCTCGGGCCTATTATTTTTTAGACTGGGCACTTGACGTAGGGGCCACAAGGGACCCCCTGGCACCAGATTTGGGCCCGACCTGTTGTTTTTTAGACTGGGCACTAGACACAGGGGTCACAGGTGACCCCCTTGCACCAGTTTCAGACTCCGGCCTATTATTTGTTAGACTGGGCACTAGACGTAGGGGCCACAAGGGACCCCCTGACACCAGTTTCGGTCACCAGCCTTTTGTTTGTTAGACTGGGCACTAGACATAGGGGTCGCAGGTGGCCCCGTTGCACCAGTTTCGTACTCAGGCATGTTGTTAGTTAGACTGGGCACTATACGTAGAGGTCGAAAGGGACCCCCTGGCACCAGTTTCAGGCTCTGGCCTTTTGTTTGTCAGATTGGGCACTAGAGATCAGGGTCGCATGTGACCCCCTGGCACCAAATTCCTGCTCAGGCCTGTTGTTTGTTAGACTGGACACTAGAAGTAGGGGCCTAATGTGACCCACTGGCACCAGTTCCAAACCCCGGCCTGGTGTTTCCTAGAATAAGCACTAGACGCAGGGGTCGCAAGGGACCTCCTGGTACCAGTTTCAGGCTCCGGCCTGTTGTTTGTTAGACTGGGCTCTAGACGCAGGGGTCGCAGGTGACCCCCTGGCACCAGTTTTGGGCCCGACCTGTTGTTTCTTAGACTGGGCACTAGACACAGGGTTCACAGGTGACCCCCTGGCACCAGTTTCAGGCTCCGGCCTATTATTTGTTAGACTGGGCACTAGACGTAGGGGCCACAAGGGACCCCTTGGCACCAGTTTCAGGCTACGGCCTGTTGTTTGTTAGACTGGGCTTTAGACACAGGGGTAACAGGTGACCCCCTGGCACCAGTTTCGTACTCAGGCATGTGATTAGTTAGACTGGGCACTATATGTAGAGGTCGAAAGGGACCCCCTGGCACCAGTTTCAGGCTCCGGCCTTTTGTTTGTTAGATTGGGAACTAGAGATCAGGGTCGCATGTGACCCCCTGGCACCAATTTCCTGCTCAGGCCTGCTATTTGTTAGACTGGGCACTAGATGTAGGGGCCTAAGGTGACCCCCTGGCACCAGTTTCAGGCTCCGGCCCGTTGTTTGTTAGACTCGGCTCTAGACGCAGGGGTCACAGGTGACCCCCTTGCACCAGTTTCAGACTCCGGCCTATTATTTGTTAGACTGGGCACTAGACGTAGGGGTCACAAGGGACCCCTGGAATCAGTTTCAGGCTCCGGCCTGTTGTTTGTTAGACTGGGCACTATTTACATGGGCCACAAGGGACCCCCTAGCACCAGTTTCGCTCTCCGGCCTTTTGTTTTTTAGACTGGGCATTAGACATAGGTGTCGCAGGTGACCCCCTGGCACCAGTTTCGTACTCAGGCTTGTGATTAGTTAGACTGGGCACTTTACGTAGAGGTCGAAAGGGACCTCCTGGCACCAGTTTCGGGCTCCGGCCTGTTATTTCTTAGACTAGGCACTAGACACAGGGGTCACAGGTGAGCCCCTTGCACCAGTTTCAGGCTCCGACCTATTATTTGTTAGACTGGGCACTAGACGTAGGGGCCACAAGGGACCCCCTGACACCAGTTTCGGTCACCAGACTTTTGTTTGTTAGACTGGGCACTAGACATAGGGTTCACAGGTGACCCCCTGGCACCAGTTTCAGGCTCCGGACTATTATTTGTTAGACTGGGCACTAGACGTAGGGGCCACAAGGGACCCCCTGGCACCAGTTTCAGGCTACGGCCTGTTGTTTGTTAGACTGTGCTTTAGACACAGGGGTAACAGGTGACCCCCTGGCACCAGTTTCGTACTCAGGCATGTGATTAGTTAGACTGGGCACTATACGTAGAGGTCGAAAGGGACCCCCTGGCACCAGTTTCGCACTCAGGCATGTTGTTAGTTAGACTGGGCACTATACATAGAGGTCAAAAGTGACCCCCTGGCACCAGTTTCAGGCTCCACCTTTTGTTTGTTAGATTGGGCACTAGACATCAGGGTCGCAGGTGTCCTACTGGCACCAATTTCCTGCTCAGGCCTGTTGTTTGTTAGACTGGGAACTAGATGTAGGGGTCGCAAGGGACCCCCTGGCACCAGTTTCAAGCTCCGGCCTGTTGTTTGGTAGACTGGGCACTAGATGTAGCGGTTGCAGGTGACACCCTGGCACCAGTTCCGAGCCCCGGCCTGGTGTTTCTTAGACTGGGCACTAGACACAGGGATCGCAGGTGACCCCCTCTCACCAGTTTCAGGCTCCGGCCTATTATTTTTTAGACTGGGCACTTGACGTAGGGGCCACAAGGGACCCCCTGGCACCAGATTTGGGCCCGACCTGTTGTTTTTTAGACTGGGCACTAGACACAGGGGTCACAGGTGACCCCCTTGCACCAGTTTCAGACTCCGGCCTATTATTTGTTAGACTGGGCACTAGACGTAGGGGTCACAAGGGACCCCCTGGAACCAGTTTCAGGCTCCGGACTGTTGTTTGCTAGACTGGGCACTAGCTGTAAGGGCCACAAGGGACCCACCTGGTACCAGTTTCGGTCTCCAGCCTTTTGTTTTTTAGACTGGGCATTAGACATAGGGGTCGCAGGTGGCCCCCTGGCACCAGTTTCGTACTCAGGCATGTTGTTAGTTAGACTGGGCACTATACGTAGAGGTCGAAAGGGACCCCCTGGCACCAGTTTCAGGCTCTGGCCTTTTGTTTGTTAGATTGGGCACTAGAGATCAGGGTCGCATGTGACCCCCTGGCACCAAATTCCTGCTCAGGCCTGTTGTTTGTTAGACTGGACACTAGAAGTAGGGGCCTAATGTGACCCCCTGGCACCAGTTCCATACCCCGGCCTGGTGTTTCTTAGAATAAGCACTAGACGCAGGGGTCGCAAGGGACCTCCTGGTACCAGTTTCGGGCTCCGGCCTGTTGTTTGTTAGACTGGGCTCTAGACGCAGGGGTCGCAGGTGACCCCCTGGCACCAGTTTTGGGCCCGACCTGTTGTTTCTTAGACTGGGCACTAGACACAGGGTTCACAGGTGACCCCCTGGCACCAGTTTCAGGCTCCGGCCTATTATTTGTTAGACTGGGCACTAGACGTAGGGGCCACAAGGGACCCCCTGGCACCAGTTTCAGGCTACGGCCTGTTGTTTGTTAGACTGGGCTTTAGACACAGGGGTAACAGGTGACCCCCTGGCACCAGTTTCGTACTCAGGCATGTGATTAGTTAGACTGGGCACTATATGTAGAGGTAGAAAGGGACCCCCTGGCACCAGTTTCAGGCTCCGGCCTTTTGTTTGTTAGATTGGGAACTAGAGATCAGGGTCGCATGTGACCCCCTGGCACCAATTTCCTGCTCAGGCCTGCTATTTGTTAGACTGGGCACTAGATGTAGGGGCCTAAGGTGACCCCCTGGCACCAGTTTCAGGCTCCGGCCTGTTGTTTGTTAGACTGGGCTCTAGACGTAGGGGTCACAGGTGACCCCCTTGCACCAGTTTCAGACTCCGGCCTATTATTTGTTAGACTGGGCACTAGACGTAGGGGTCACAAGGGACCCCCTGGAATCAGTTTCAGGCTCCGGCCTGTTGTTTGTTAGACTGGGCACTATTTACATGAGCCACAAGGGACCCCCTAGCACCAGTTTCGCTCTCCGGCCTTTTGTTTTTTAGACTGGGCATTAGACATAGGGGTCGGAGGTGACCCCCTGGCACCAGTTTCGTACTCAGGCATGTGATTAGTTAGACTGGGCACTTTACGTAGAGGTCGAAAGGGACCTCCTGGCACCAGTTTCGGGCTCCGGCCTGTTATTTCTTAGACTAGGCACTAGACACAGGGGTCACAGGTGAGCCCCTTGCACCAGTTTCAGGCTCCGACCTATTATTTGTTAGACTGGGCACTAGACGTAGGGGCCACAAGGGACCCCCTGACACCAGTTTCGGTCACCAGCCTTTTGTTTGTTAGACTGGGCACTAGACATAGGGTTCACAGGTGACCCCCTGGCACCAGTTTCAGGCTCCGGCCTATTATTTGTTAGACTGGGCACTAGACGTAGGGGCCACAAGGGACCCCCTGGCACCAGTTTCAGGCTACGGCCTATTGTTTGTTAGACTGGGCTTTAGACACAGGGGTAACAGGTGACCCCCTGGCACCAGTTTCGTACTCAGGCATGTGATTAGTTAGACTGGGCACTAGAGATGAGCGGGTTCGGTTTCTCTGAATCCGAACCCGCCAGAACTTCATGTTTTTTTTCACGAGTCCGAGCGACTCGGATCTTCCCGCCTTGCTCGGTTAACCCGAGCGCGCCCGAACGTCATCATGACGCTGTCGGATTCTCGCGAGGCTCGGATTCTATCGCGAGACTCGGATTCTATATAAGGAGCCGCGCGTCGCCGCCATTTTCACACGTGCATTGAGATTGATAGGGAGAGGACGTGGCTGGCGTCCTCTCCGTTTAGACACTTGATTTACTAATTTTGGGGAGCATTAGGAGTACTCAGTAGTGTACAGTGCAGAGTTTTGCTGATAGTGACCAGTGACCACCACTTTTATTTATAATCCGTTCTCTGCCTGAAAAAAGCGATACACAGCACACAGTGACTCAGTCACATACATACCATATCTGTGTGCACTGCTCAGGCTCATGCCAGTGTGCTGCATCATCTATATATATTATATATCTGTCTGACTGCTCAGCTCACACAGCTTATAATTGTGGGGGAGACTGGGGAGCACTACTGCAGTGCCAGTTATAGGTTATAGCAGGAGCCAGGAGTACATAATATTATATTAAAATTAAACAGTGCACACTTTTGCTGCAGGAGTGCCACTGCCAGTGTGACTAGTGACCAGTGACCTGACCACCAGTATATAATATTAGTAGTATACTATCTCTTTATCAACCAGTCTATATTAGCAGCAGACACAGTACAGTGCGGTAGTTCACGGCTGTGGCTACCTCTGTGTCGGCACTCGGCAGCCCGTCCATAATTGTATATACCAGTGACCTAACCGTGGTTTTTTTTTCTTTCTTTATACATACATACTAGTTACGAGTATACTATCTCTTTATCAACCAGTCTATATATTAGCAGCAGACACAGTACAGTGCGGTAGTTCACGGCTGTGGCTACCTCTGTGTCGGCACTCGGCAGCCCTTCCATAATTGTATATACCAGTGACCTAACCGTGGTTTTTTTTTCTTTCTTTATACATACATACTAGTTACGAGTATACTATCTCTTTATCAACCAGTCTATATATTAGCAGCAGACACAGTACAGTGCGGTAGTTCACGGCTGTGGCTACCTCTGTGTCGGCACTCGGCAGCCCGTCCATAATTGTATATACCAGTGACCTAACCGTGGTTTTTTTTTCTTTCTTTATACATACATACTAGTTACGAGTATACTATCTCTTTATCAACCAGTCTATATATTAGCAGCAGACACAGTACAGTGCGGTAGTTCACGGCTGTGGCTACCTCTGTGTCGGCACTCGGCAGCCCGTCCATAATTGTATATACCACCTAACCGTGGTTTTTTTTTCTTTCTTTATACATACATACTAGTTACGAGTATACTATCTCTTTATCAACCAGTCTATATATTAGCAGCAGACACAGTACAGTGCGGTAGTTCACGGCTGTGGCTACCTCTGTGTCGGCACTCGGCAGCCCGTCCATAATTGTATATACCAGTGACCTAACCGTGGTTTTTTTTTCTTTCTTTATACATACATACTAGTTACGAGTATACTATCTCTTTATCAACCAGTCTATATATTAGCAGCAGACACAGTACAGTGCGGTAGTTCACGGCTGTGGCTACCTCTGTGTCGGCACTCGGCAGCCCGTCCATAATTGTATATACCAGTGACCTAACCGTGGTTTTTTTTTCTTTCTTTATACATACATACTAGTTACGAGTATACTATCTCTTTATCAACCAGTCTATATATTAGCAGCAGACACAGTACAGTGCGGTAGTTCACGGCTGTGGCTACCTCTGTGTCGGCACTCGGCAGCCCGTCCATAATTGTATATACCAGTGACCTAACCGTGGTTTTTTTTTCTTTCTTTATACATACATACTAGTTACGAGTATACTATCTCTTTATCAACCAGTCTATATATTAGCAGCAGACACAGTACAGTGCGGTAGTTCACGGCTGTGGCTACCTCTGTGTCGGCACTCCGCAGCCCGTCCATAATTGTATATACCAGTGACCTAACCGTGGTTTTTTTTTCTTTCTTTATACATACATACTAGTTACGAGTATACTATCTCTTTATCAACCAGTCTATATATTAGCAGCAGACACAGTACAGTGCGGTAGTTCACGGCTGTGGCTACCTCTGTGTCGGCACTCGGCAGCCCGTCCATAATTGTATATACCAGTGACCTAACCGTGGTTTTTTTTTCTTTCTTTATACATACATACTAGTTACGAGTATACTATCTCTTTATCAACCAGTCTATATATTAGCAGCAGACACAGTACAGTGCGGTAGTTCACGGCTGTGGCTACCTCTGTGTCGGCACTCGGCAGCCCGTCCATAATTGTATAAACCAGTGACCTAACCGTGGTTTTTTTTTCTTTCTTTATACATACATACTAGTTACGAGTATACTATCTCTTTATCAACCAGTCTATATATTAGCAGCAGACACAGTACAGTGCGGTAGTTCACGGCTGTGGCTAACTCTGTGTCGGCACTCGGCAGCCCGTCCATAATTGTATATACCAGTGACCTAACCGTGGTTTTTTTTTCTTTCTTTATACATACATACTAGTTACGAGTATACTATCTCTTTATCAACCAGTCTATATATTAGCAGCAGACACAGTACAGTGCGGTAGTTCACGGCTGTGGCTACCTCTGTGTCGGCACTCGGCAGCCCGTCCATAATTGTATATACCAGTGACCTAACCGTGGTTTTTTTTTCTTTCTTTATACATACATACTAGTTACGAGTATACTATCTCTTTATCAACCAGTCTATATATTAGCAGCAGACACAGTACAGTGCGGTAGTTCACGGCTGTGGCTACCTCTGTGTCGGCACTCGGCAGCCCGTCCATAATTGTATACTAGTATCCAATCCATCCATCTGCATTGTTTACCTGAGGTGCCTTTTAGTTGTGCCTATTAAAATATGGAGAACAAAAATGTTGAGGTTCCAAAATTAGGGAAAGATCAAGACACTTCCACCTCGTGCTGAAGCTGCTGCCACTAGTCATGGCCGAGACGATGAAATGCCAGCAACGTCGTCTGCCAAGGCCGATGCCCAATGGCATAGTACAGAGCATGTCAAAACCAAAACACCAAATATCAGTAAAAAAAGGACTCCAAAACCTAAAATAAAATTGTCGGAGGAGAAGCGTAAACTTGCCAATATGCCATTTACCACACGGAGTGGCAAGGAACGGCTGAGGCCCTGGCCTATGTTCATGGCTAGTGGTTCAGCTTCACATGAGGATGGAAGCACTCAGCCTCTCGCTAGAAAACTGAAAAGACTCAAGCTGGCAAAAGCACCGCAAAGAACTGTGCGTTCTTTGAAATCCCAAATCCACAAGGAGAGTCCAATTGTGTCGGTTGCGATGCCTGACCTTCCCAACACTGGACGTGAAGAGCATGCGCCTTCCACCATTTGCACGCCCCCTGCAAGTGCTGGAAGGAGCACCCGCAGTCCAGTTCCTGATAGTCAGATTGAAGATGTCAGTGTTGAAGTACACCAGGATGAGGAGGATATGGGTGTTGCTGGCGCTGGGGAGGAAATTGACCAGGAGGATTCTGATGGTGAGGTGGTTTGTTTAAGTCAGGCACCCGGGGAGACACCTGTTGTCCGTGGGAGGAATATGGCCGTTGACATGCCAGGTGAAAATACCAAAAAAATCAGCTCTTCGGTGTGGAGGTATTTCACCAGAAATGCGGACAACAGGTGTCAAGCCGTGTGTTCCCTTTGTCAAGCTGTAATAAGTAGGGGTAAGGACGTTAACCACCTCGGAACATCCTCCCTTATACGTCACCTGCAGCGCATTCATAATAAGTCAGTGACAAGTTCAAAAACTTTGGGTGACAGCGGAAGCAGTCCACTGACCAGTAAATCCCTTCCTCTTGTAACCAAGCTCACGCAAACCACCCCACCAACTCCCTCAGTGTCAATTTCCTCCTTCCCCAGGAATGCCAATAGTCCTGCAGGCCATGTCACTGGCAAGTCTGACGAGTCCTCTCCTGCCTGGGATTCCTCCGATGCATCCTTGCGTGTAACGCCTACTGCTGCTGACGCTGCTGTTGTTGCCGCTGGGAGTCGATGGTCATCCCAGAGGGGAAGTCGTAAGCCCACTTGTACTACTTCCAGTAAGCAATTGACTGTTCAACAGTCCTTTGCGAGGAAGATGAAATATCACAGCAGTCATCCTACTGCAAAGCGGATAACTGAGTCCTTGACAACTATGTTGGTGTTAGACGTGCGTCCGGTATCCGCCGTTAGTTCACAGGGAACTAGACAATTTATTGAGGCAGTGTGCCCCCGTTACCAAATACCATCTAGGTTCCACTTCTCTAGGCAGGCGATACCGAGAATGTACACGGACGTCAGAAAAAGACTCACCAGTGTCCTAAAAAATGCAGTTGTACCCAATGTCCACTTAACCACGGACATGTGGACAAGTGGAGCAGGGCAGGGTCAGGACTATATGACTGTGACAGCCCACTGGGTAGATGTATGGACTCCCGCCGCAAGAACAGCAGCGGCGGCACCAGTAGCAGCATCTGGCAAACGCCAACTCTTTCCTAGGCAGGCTACGCTTTGTATCACCGCTTTCCAGAATACGCACACAGCTGAAAACCTCTTACGGCAACTGAGGAAGATCATCGCGGAATGGCTTACCCCAATTGGACTCTCCTGTGGATTTGTGGCATCGGACAACGCCAGCAATATTGTGTGTGCATTAAATATGGGCAAATTCCAGCACGTCCCATGTTTTGCACATACCTTGAATTTGGTGGTGCAGAATTTTTTAAAAAACGACAGGGGCGTGCAAGAGATGCTGTCGGTGGCCAGAAAAATTGCGGGACACTTTCGGCGTACAGGCACCACGTACAGAAGACTGGAGCACCACCAAAAACTACTGAACCTGCCCTGCCATCATCTGAAGCAAGAAGTGGTAACGAGGTGGAATTCAACCCTCTATATGCTTCAGAGGTTGGAGGAGCAGCAAAAGGCCATTCAAGCCTATACAATTGAGCACGATATAGGAGATGGAATGCACCTGTCTCAAGTGCAGTGGAGAATGATTTCAACGTTGTGCAAGGTTCTGATGCCCTTTGAACTTGCCACACGTGAAGTCAGTTCAGACACTGCCAGCCTGAGTCAGGTCATTCCCCTCATCAGGCTTTTGCAGAAGAAGCTGGAGGCATTGAAGAAGGAGCTAAAAGGGAGCGATTCCGCTAGGCATGTGGGACTTGTGGATGCAGCCCTTAATTCGCTTAACAAGGATTCACGGGTGGTCAATCTGTTGAAATCAGAGCACTACATTTTGGCCACCGTGCTCGATCCTAGATTTAAAGCCTACCTTGGATCTCTCTTTCCGGCAGACACAGGTCTGCTGGGGTTGAAAGACCTGCTGGTGACAAAATTGTCAAGTCAAGCGGAACGCGACCTGTCAACATCTCCTCCTTCACATTCTCCCGCAACTGGGGGTGCGAGGAAAAGGCTCAGAATTCCGAGCCCACCCACTGGCGGTGATGCAGGGCAGTCTGGAGCGACTGCTGATGCTGACATCTGGTCCGGACTGAAGGACCTGACAACGATTACGGACATGTCGTCTACTGTCACTGCATATGATTCTCTCAACATTGATAGAATGGTGGAGGATTATATGAGTGACCGCATCCAAGTAGGCACGTCACACAGTCCGTACTTATACTGGCAGGAAAAAGAGGCAATTTGGAGGCCCTTGCACAAACTGGCTTTATTCTACCTAAGTTGCCCTCCCACAAGTGTGTACTCCGAAAGAGTGTTTAGTGCCGCCGCTCACCTTGTCAGCAATCGGCGTACGAGGTTACATCCAGAAAATGTGGAGAAGATGATGTTCATTAAAATGAATTATAATCAATTCCTCCGCAGAGACATTGACCAGCAGCAATTGCCTCCACAAAGTACACAGGGAGCTGAGATGGTGGATTCCAGTGGGGACGAATTGATAATCTGTGAGGAGGGGGATGTACACGGTGATATATCGGAGGGTGAAGATGAGGTGGACATCTTGCCTCTGTAGAGCCAGTTTGTGCAAGGAGAGATTAATTGCTTCTTTTTTGGGGGGGGGTCCAAACCAACCCGTCATATCAGTCACAGTCGTGTGGCAGACCCTGTCACTGAAATGATGGGTTGGTTAAAGTGTGCATGTCCTGTTTTGTTTATACAACATAAGGGTGGGTGGGAGGGCCCAAGGATAATTCCATCTTGCACCTCTTTTTTCTTTTCTTTTTCTTTGCATCATGTGCTGATTGGGGAGGGTTTTTTGGAAGGGACATCCTGCGTGACACTGCAGTGCCACTCCTAGATGGGCCCGGTGTTTGTGTCGGCCACTAGGGTCGCTAATCTTACTCACACAGCTACCTCATTGCGCCTCTTTTTTTCTTTGCGTCATGTGCTGTTTGGGGAGGGTTTTTTGGAAGGGACATCCTGCGTGACACTGCAGTGCCACTCCTAGATGTGCCCGGTGTTTGTGTCGGCCACTAGGGTCGCTAATCTTACTCACACAGCTACCTCATTGCGCCTCTTTTTTTCTTTGCGTCATGTGCTGTTTGGGGAGGGTTTTTTGGAAGGGACATCCTGCGTGACACTGCAGTGCCACTCCTAGATGGGCCCGGTGTTTGTGTCGGCCACTAGGGTCGCTAATCTTACTCACACAGTCAGCTACCTCATTGCGCCTCTTTTTTTCTTTGCGTCATGTGCTGTTTGGGGAGGGTTTTTTGGAAGGGCCATCCTGCGTGACACTGCAGTGCCAATCCTAGATGGGCCCGGTGTTTGTGTCGGCCACTAGGGTCGCTAATCATACTCACACAGCTACCTCATTGCGCCTCTTTTTTTCTTTGCGTCATGTGCTGTTTGGGGAGGGTTTTTTGGAAGGGACATCCTGCGTGACACTGCAGTGCCACTCCTAGATGGGACCGGTGTTTGTGTCGGCCACTAGGGTCGCTAATCTTACTCACACAGCTACCTCATTGCGCCTCTTTTTTTCTTTGCGTCATGTGCTGTTTGGGGAGGGTTTTTTGGAAGGGACATCCTGCGTGACACTGCAGTGCCACTCCTAGATGGGCCCGGTGTTTGTGTCGGCCACTAGGGTCGCTTATCTTACTCACACAGCGACCTCGGTGCAAATTTTAGGACTAAAAATAATATTGTGAGGTGTGAGGTATTCAGAATAGACTGAAAATGAGTGGAAATTATGGTTTTTGAGGTTAATAATACTTTGGGATCAAAATGACCCCCAAATTCTATGATTTAAGCTGTTTTTTAGTGTTTTTGGAAAAAAACACCCGAATCCAAAACACACCCGAATCCGACAAAAATAATTCGGTGAGGTTTTGCCAAAACGCGTTCGAACCCAAAACACGGCCGCGGAACCGAACCCAAAACCAAAACACAAAACCCGAAAAATTTCAGGCGCTCATCTCTACTGGGCACTATACGTAGAGGTCGAAAGGGACCCCCTGGCACCAGTTTCGTACTCAGGCATGTTGTTAGTTAGACTGGGCACTATACATAGAGGTCAAAAGTGACCCCCTGGCACCAGTTTCAGGCTCCACCTTTTGTTTGTTAGATTGGGCACTAGACATCAGGGTCGCAGGTGTCCTACTGGCACCAATTTCCTGCTCAGGCCTGTTGTTTGTTAGACTGGGAACTAGATGTAGGGGTCGCAAGGGACCCCCTGGCACCAGTTTCAAGCTCCGGCCTGTTGTTTGGTAGACTGGGCACTAGATGTAGCGGTTGCAGGTGACACCCTGGCACCAGTTCCGAGCCCCGGCCTGGTGTTTCTTAGACTGGGCACTAGACACAGGGATCGCAGGTGACCCCCTCTCACCAGTTTCAGGCTCCGGCCTATTATTTTTTAGACTGGGCACTTGACGTAGGGGCCACAAGGGACCACCTGGCACCAGTTTCAGACTCCAGCCTGTTGTTTGTTAGACTGGGCTTTTGACGCAGGGGTAACAGGTGACCCCCTGGAACCAGTTTTAGGCTCCGGCCTGTTGTTTATTAGACTGGGCACTAGTTGTAGGGGCCACAGGTGACCCCCTGGCACCAGTTTCGGGCTCCGACCTGTTGTTTCTTAGACTGGGCACTAGACATAGGGGTTGCAAGTGACCCCCTGGCACCAGTTCCAGGCTCCGGCCTATTATTTCTTTGACTGGGCACTAGACGTATGGGCCAAAAGGGACCCCCTGGCACCAGTTTCAGGCTCCGGCCTTTTGTTTTCTTGACTGGGCAATAGACGTGGGAGTCGCAGGTGACCTCCTGGCACCAGTTTCGTACTCAGGCGAGTTGTTAGTTAGACTGGGCACTAGATGTAGAGGTCGAAAGGGACCCCCTGGCACCTGTTTCAGGCTCCGGCCTTTTGTTTGTTAGATTGGGCACTAGACACCAGGGTCGCAGGTGACCCCCTGGAACCAATTTCCTGCTCATGCCTGGTCTTTCTTAGACTGGGCACTGGACGTAGGTGTTGCAAGGTACCTCCTGGCACCAGTTTCCAGCTCCGGCCTGTTGTTTGTTAGACTGGGCACTAGTTGTAGGGGCCGTGGGTGACCCCCTGGCACCAGTTTCGGGCTCCGGACTGTTGTTTCTTAGACTGGGCACTAGACACAGGGGACGCAGGTGACCCCCTGGCACCAGTTTCAGGCTCCGGCCTATTATTTCTTAGACTGGGCACTAGACGTAGGGGTCACAAGGGACCCCCTGGCACCAGTTTCAGTCTCCGGCCTGTTGTTTGTTAGACTGGGCTTTAGACGCAGGGGTAACAGGTGACCCCTTGGAACCAGTTTCAGGCTCCGGCCTGTTGTTTGTTAGACTGAGCACTAGACATAGGGGACGCAGGTGACCCCCTGGCACCAGTTTCCTACTCAAGCATGTTGTTAGTTAGACTGGGCACTATACGTAGAGGTCGAAATGGACCCCCTGGCACCAGTTTCAGGCTCCGGCCTTTTGTTTGTTAGATTGGGCACTAGAGATCAGGGTCGCATGTGATCCCCTGGCACCAATTTCCTGCTCAGGCCTGCTATTTGTTAAACTGGGCACTAGATGTAGCGGCCTAAGGTGACCCCCTGGCACCAGTTTCAGGCTCCGGCCTGTTGTTTGTTAGACTGGGCTCTAGACGCAGGGGTCGCAGGTGACCCCCTGGCACCAGATTTGGGCCCGACCTGTTGTTTCTTAGACTGGGCACTAGACACAGGGGTCACAGGTGACCCCCTTGCACCAGTTTCAGACTCCGGCCTATTATTTGTTAGACTGGGCACTAGACGTAGGGGTCACAAGGGACCCCCTGGAACCAGTTTCAGGCTCCGGCCTGTTGTTTGCTAGACTGGGCACTAGCTGTAAGGGCCACAAGGGACCCCCCTGGTACCAGTTTCGGTCTCCAGCCTTTTGTTTTTTAGACTGGGCATTAGACATAGGGGTCGCAGGTGGCCCCCTGGCACCAGTTTCGTACTCAGGCTTGTTGTTAGTTAGACTGGACACTATACGTAGAGGTCGAAAGGGACCCCCTGGCACCAGTTTCAGGCTCTGGCCTTTTGTTTGTTAGATTGGGCACTAGAGATCAGGGTCGCATGTGACCCCCTGGCACCAAATTCCTGCTCAGGCCTGTTGTTTGTTAGACTGGACACTAGAAGTAGGGGCCTAATGTGACCCCCTGGCACCAGTTCCATACCCCGGCCTGGTGTTTCTTAGAATAAGCACTAGACGCAGGGGTCGCAAGGGACCTCCTGGTACCAGTTTCAGGCTCCGGCCTGTTGTTTGTTAGACTGGGCTCTAGACGCAGGGGTCGCAGGTGACCCCCTGGCACCAGTTTTGGGCCCGACCTGTTGTTTCTTAGACTGGGCACTAGACACAGGGTTCACAGGTGACCCCCTGGCACCAGTTTCAGGCTCCGGCCTATTATTTGTTAGACTGGGCACTAGACGTAGGGGCCACAAGGGACCCCCTGGCACCAGTTTCAGGCTACGGCCTGTTGTTTGTTAGACTGGGCTTTAGACACAGTGGTAACAGGTGACCCCCTGGCACCAGTTTCGTACTCAGGCATGTGATTAGTTAGACTGGGCACTATATGAAGAGGTAGAAAGGGACCCCCTGGCACCAGTTTCAGGCTCCGGCCTTTTGTTTGTTAGATTGGGAACTAGAGATCAGGGTCGCATGTGACCCCCTGGCACCAATTTCCTGCTCAGGCCTGCTATTTGTTAGACTGGGCACTAGATGTAGGGGCCTAAGGTGACCCCCTGGCACCAGTTTCAGGCTCCGGCCTGTTGTTTGTTAGACTGGGCTCTAGACGCAGGGGTCACAGGTGACCCCCTTGCACCAGTTTCAGACTCCGGCCTATTATTTGTTAGACTGGGCACTAGACGTAGGGGTCACAAGGGACCCCCTGGAATCAGTTTCAGGCTCCGGCCTGTTGTTTGTTAGACTGGGCACTATTTACATGGGACACAGGGGACCCCCTAGCACCAGTTTCGCTCTCCGGCCTTTTGTTTTTTAGACTGGGCATTAGACATAGGGGTCGCAGGTGACCCCCTGGCACCAGTTTCGTACTCAGGCATGTGATTAGTTAGACTGGGCACTTTACGTAGAGGTCGAAAGGGACCTCCTGGCACCAGTTTCGGGCTCCGGCCTGTTATTTCTTAGACTAGGCACTAGACACAGGGGTCACAGGTGAGCCCCTTGCACCAGTTTCAGGCTCCGACCTATTATTTGTTAGACTGGGCACTAGACGTAGGGGCCACAAGGGACCCCCTGGCACCAGTTTTAGGCTACGGCCTGTTGTTTGTTAGACTGGGCTTTAGACGCAGGGGTAACAGGTGACCCCTTGGAACCAGTTTCAGGCTACGGCCTGTTGTTTGTTAGACTGAGCACTAGACATAGGGGACGCAGGTGACCCCCTGGCACCAGTTTCCTACTCAAGCATGTTGTTAGTTAGACTGGGCACTATACGTAGAGGTCGAAATGGACCCCCTGGCACCAGTTTCAGGCTCCGGCCTTTTGTTTGTTAGATTGGGCACTAGAGATCAGGGTCGCATGTGATCCCCTGGCACCAATTTCCTGCTCAGGCCTGCTATTTGTTAAACTGGGCACTAGATGTAGCGGCCTAAGGTGACCCCCTGGCACCAGTTTCAGGCTCCGGCCTGTTGTTTGTTAGACTGGGCTCTAGACGCAGGGGTCGCAGGTGACCCCCTGGCACCAGATTTGGGCCCGACCTGTTGTTTCTTAGACTGGGCACTAGACACAGGGGTCACAGGTGACCCCCTTGCACCAGTTTCTGACTCCGGCCTATTATTTGTTAGACTGGGCACTAGACGTAGGGGTCACAAGGGACCCCCTGGAACCAGTTTCAGGCTCCGGCCTGTTGTTTGCTAGACTGGGCACTAGCTGTAAGGGCCACAAGGGACCCCCCTGGTACCAGTTTCGGTCTCCAGCCTTTTGTTTTTTAGACTGGGCATTAGACATAGGGGTCGCAGGTGACCCCCTGGCACCAGTTTCGTACTCAGGCATGTGATTAGTTAGACTAGGCACTTTACGTAGAGGTCGAAAGGGACCTCCTGGCACCAGTTTCGGGCTCCGGCCTGTTATTTCTTAGACTAGGCACTAGACACAGGGGTCACAGGTGAGCCCCTTGCACCAGTTTCAGGCTCCGACCTATTATTTGTTAGACTGGGCACTAGACGTAGGGGCCACAAGGGACCCCCTGACACCAGTTTCGGTCACCAGCCTTTTGTTTGTTAGACTGGGCACTAGACATAGGGTTCACAGGTGACCCCCTGGCACCAGTTTCAGGCTCCGGCCTATTATTTGTTAGACTGGGCACTAGACGTAGGGGCCACAAGGGACCCCCTGGCACCAGTTTCAGGCTACGGCCTGTTGTTTGTTAGACTGGGCTTTAGACACAGGGGTAACAGGTGACCCCCTGGCACCAGTTTCGTACTCAGGCATGTGATTAGTTAGACTGGGCACTATACGTAGAGGTCGAAAGGGACCCCCTGGCACCAGTTTCGTACTCAGGCATGTTGTTAGTTAGACTGGGCACTATACATAGAGGTCAAAAGTGACCCCCTGGCACCAGTTTCAGGCTCCACCTTTTGTTTGTTAGATTGGGCACTAGACATCAGGGTCGCAGGTGTCCTACTGGCACCAATTTCCTGCTCAGGCCTGTTGTTTGTTAGACTGGGAACTAGATGTAGTGGTCGCAAGGGACCCCCTGGCACCAGTTTCAAGCTCCGGCCTGTTGTTTGGTAGACTGGGCACTAGATGTAGCGGTTGCAGGTGACACCCTGGCACCAGTTCCGAGCCCCGGCCTGGTGTTTCTTAGACTGGGCACTAGACACAGGGATCGCAGGTGACCCCCTCTCACCAGTTTCAGGCTCCGGCCTATTATTTTTTAGACTGGGCACTTGACGTAGGGGCCACAAGGGACCACCTGGCACCAGTTTCAGACTCCAGCCTGTTGTTTGTTAGACTGGGCTTTTGACGCAGGGGTAACAGGTGACCCCCTGGAACCAGTTTTAGGCTCCGGCCTGTTGTTTATTAGACTGGGCACTAGTTGTAGGGGCCACAGGTGACCCCCTGGCACCAGTTTCGGGCTCCGACCTGTTGTTTCTTAGACTGGGCACTAGACATAGGGGTTGCAAGTGACCCCCTGGCACCAGTTCCAGGCTCCGGCCTATTATTTCTTTGACTGGGCACTAGACGTATGGGCCAAAAGGGACCCCCTGGCACCAGTTTCAGGCTCCGGCCTTTTGTTTTCTTGACTGGGCACTAGACGTGGGAGTCGCAGGTGACCTCCTGGCACCAGTTTCGTACTCAGGCGAGTTGTTAGTTAGACTGGGCACTAGATGTAGAGGTCGAAAGGGACCCCCTGGCACCTGTTTCAGGCTCCGGCCTTTTGTTTGTTAGATTGGGCACTAGACACCAGGGTCGCAGGTGACCCCCTGGAACCAATTTCCTGCTCATGCCTGGTCTTTCTTAGACTGGGCACTGGACGTAGGTGTTGCAAGGTACCTCCTGGCACCAGTTTCCAGCTCCGGCCTGTTGTTTGTTAGACTGGGCACTAGTTGTAGGGGCCGTGGGTGACCCCCTGGCACCAGTTTCGGGCTCCGGACTGTTGTTTCTTAGACTGGGCACTAGACACAGGGGACGCAGGTGACCCCCTGGCACCAGTTTCAGGCTCCGGCCTATTATTTCTTAGACTGGGCACTAGACGTAGGGGTCACAAGGGACCCCCTGGCACCAGTTTCAGTCTCCGGCCTGTTGTTTGTTAGACTGGGCTTTAGACGCAGGGGTAACAGGTGACCCCTTGGAACCAGTTTCAGGCTACGGCCTGTTGTTTGTTAGACTGAGCACTAGACATAGGGGACGCAGGTGACCCCCTGGCACCAGTTTCCTACTCAAGCATGTTGTTAGTTAGACTGGGCACTATACGTAGAGGTCGAAATGGACCCCCTGGCACCAGTTTCAGGCTCCGGCCTTTTGTTTGTTAGATTGGGCACTAGAGATCAGGGTCGCATGTGATCCCCTGGCACCAATTTCCTGCTCAGGCCTGCTATTTGTTAAACTGGGCACTAGATGTAGCGGCCTAAGGTGACCCCCTGGCACCAGTTTCAGGCTCCGGCCTGTTGTTTGTTAGACTGGGCTCTAGACGCAGGGGTCGCAGGTGACCCCCTGGCACCAGATTTGGGCCCGACCTGTTGTTTCTTAGACTGGGCACTAGACACAGGGGTCACAGGTGACCCCCTTGCACCAGTTTCAGACTCCGGCCTATTATTTGTTAGACTGGGCACTAGACTTAGGGGTCACAAGGGACCCCCTGGAACCAGTTTCAGGCTCCGGCCTGTTGTTTGCTAGACTGGGCACTAGCTGTAAGGGCCACAAGGGACCCCCCTGGTACCAGTTTCGGTCTCCAGCCTTTTGTTTTTTAGACTGGGCATTAGACATAGGGGTCACAGGTGACCCCCTGGCACCAGTTTTGTACTCAGGCATGTGATTAGTTAGACTGGGCACTTTACGTAGAGGTCGAAAGGGACCTCCTGGCACCAGTTTCGGACTCCGGACTGTTATTTATTAGACAAGGCACTAGACACAGGGGTCACAACTGAACCCCTTGCACCAGTTTCAGGCTCCGACCTATTATTTGTTAGACTGGGCACTAGACGTAGGGGCCACAAGGGACCCCCTGGCACCAGTTTCGGTCACCAGCCTTTTGTTTGTTAGACTGGGCACTAGACATAGGGGTCGCAGGTGGCCCCCTGGCACCAGTTTCGTACTCAGGCATGTTGTTAGTTAGACTGGGCACTATACGTAGAGGCCGAAAGGGACCCCTGGCACTAGTTTCAGGCTCTGGCCTTTTGTTTGTTAGATTGGGCACTAGAGATCAGGGTCGCATGTGACCCCCTGGCACCAAATTCCTGCTCAGGCCTGTTGTTTGTTAGATTGGGCACTAGAAGTAGGGGCCTAATGTGACCCCTTGGCACCAGTTCCAAACCCCGGCCTGCTGTTTCTTAGACTAAGCACTAGACGCAGGGGTCGCAAGGGACCTCCTGGCACCAGTTTCAGGCTCCGGCCTGTTGTTTGTTAGACTGGGCTCTAGACGCAGGGGTCGCAGGTGACCCCCTGGCACCAGTTTTGTGCCCGACCTGTTGTTTCTTAGACTGGGCACTAGACACAGGGTTCACAGGTGACCCCCTGGAACCAATTTCCTGCTCATGCCTGGACTTTCTTAGACTGGGCACTGGACGTAGGTGTTGCAAGGTACCTCCTGGCACCAGTTTCCAGCTCCGGCCTGTTGTTTGTTAGACTGGGCACTAGTTGTAGGGGCCGTGGGTGACCCCCTGGCACCAGTTTCGGGCTCCGGAGTGTTGTTTCTTAGACTGGGCACTAGACACAGGGGACGCAGGTGACCCCCTGGCACTAGTTTCAGGCTCCGGCCTATTATTTCTTAGACTGGGCACTAGACGTAGGGGTCACAAGGGACCCCCTGGCACCAGTTTCAGGCTCCGGCCTGTTGTTTGTTAGACTGGGCTTTAGACACAGGGGTAACAGGTGACCACTTGGAACCAGTTTCAGGCTCCGGCCTGTTGTTTGTTAGACTGGGCACTAGTTGTAGGGGCCACAAGGGACCCCCTGGCACCAGTTTCGGTCTCCAGCCTTTTGTTTTTTAGACTGGGCATTAGACATCAGGGTCGCAGGTGTCCCACTGGCACCAATTTCCTGCTCAGGCCTGTTGTTTGTTAGACTAGGAACTAGATGTAGGTAGTGATGAGCGGGTTCGGTTTCTCGGAAACCGAACCCCCCCGAACTTCACCCATTTTACACGGGTCCGAGGCAGGTTCGAACCTTCCCGCCTTGCTCGGCTAACCCGAGCGCGCCCGAACGTCATCATCCCGCTGTCGGATTCTCGCGAGATTCGGATTCTATATAAGCAGCCGCGCGTCGCATTTTCACTCGTGCATTGGAGATGATAGGGAGAGGACGTGGCTGGCGTCCTCTCCGTTTATTGTTGAACTTGATTGCTTTATTGCTTAATTGTGGGGAGGACTGGGGAGCAGCTGTTAGGAGGAGTACAGTGCAGAGTTTTGCTGATAAGTGACCACCAGTTTTATCCGTTCTCTGCCTGAAAAAAATGCTCCATACCATATATGTGCTCAGTGTGCTGCATAATATATCTGTGCTCACACTGCTTAATTGTGGGGACTGGGGAGCAGCTGTATTATATAGCAGGAGTACAGTGCATAGTTTTGCTGACAGTGACCACCAGTATACGTTGTCTGCGTGAAAAACACTCCATATCTGTGCTCAGTGTGCTGCTTTATTGTGGGGACTGGGGACCACCAGTATAATTAATATTATATAGGAGGAGTACAGTGCAGAGTTTTGCTGACACAGTGACCACCAGTAAACTATATATAGCAGTACGGTAGGCCACTGCTGTACCTACCTCTGTGTCGTCATTCATTAAGTATACTATCCATCAACATTCTATACCTGTGGTGCATTTTAGTTTTGCAGTTTGCTGACACAGTGACCACCAGTATACTATATATAGCAGTACGGTAGGCCACTGCTGTACCTACCTCTGTGTCATCATTCATTAAGTATACTATCCATCTACATTCTATACCTGTGGTGCATTTTAGTTTTGCAGTTTGCTGACACAGTGACCACCAGTATACTATATATAGCAGTACGGTAGGCCACTGCTGTACCTACCTCTGTGTCGTCATTCATTAAGTATACTATCCATCTACATTCTATACCTGTGGTTCATTTTAGTTTTGCAGTTTGCTGACACAGTGACCACCAGTATACTATATATAGCGGTACGGAAGGCCACTGCAGTACCTACCTCTGTGTCGTCATTCATTAAGTATACTATCCATCTACATTCTATACCTGTGGTGCATTTTAGTTTTGCAGTTTGCTGACACAGTGACCACCAGTATACTATATATAGCAGTACGGTAGGCCACTGCTGTACCTACCTCTGTGTCGGCATTCATTAAGTATACTATCCATCTACATTCTATAACTGTGATGCATTTTAGTTTTGCAGTTTGCTGACACAGTGACCACCAGTATACTATATATAGCAGTACGGTAGGCCACTGCTGTACCTACCTTTGTGTCGTCATTCATTAAGTATACTATCCATCTACATTCTATACCTGTGGTGCATTTTAGTTTTGCAGTTTGCTGACACAGTGACCACCAGTATACTATATATAGCAGTATGGTAGGCCACTGCTGTATCTACCTCTGTGTCGTCATTCATTAAGTATACAATCCATCTACATTCTATACCTGTGGTGCATTTTAGTTTTGCAGTTTGCTGACACAGTGACCACCAGTATACTATATATAGCAGTACGGTAGGCCACTGCTGTACCTACCTCTGTGTCGTCATTCATTAAGTATACTATCCATCTACATTCTATACCTGTTGTGCATTTTAGTTTTGCAGTTTGCTGACACAGTGACCACCAGTATATTATATATAGCAGTACGGTAGGCCACTGCTGTACCTACCTCTGTGTCGTCATTCATTAAGTATACTATCCATCTACATTCTATAACTGTGATGCATTTTAGTTTTGCAGTTTGCTGACACAGTGACCACCAGTATACTATATATAGCAGTACGGTAGGCCACTGCTGTACCTACCTCTGTGTCGTCATTCATTAAGTATACTATCCATCTGCATTCTATACCTGTAATGCATTTTAGTTTTGCAGTTTGCTGACACAGTGACCACCAGTATACTATATATAGCAAATATAATTTTCAATATACACTCAACGTTACTTGAGTGTATATGAATATTTGATCGGGCGCACAAAAGCAAATATATCTACCTGTAAACACACAGAAAAAAGGTTTTATCTTTTGTCAATACATATAATAAATAGCTTCCAATAGCAGCTCCTATGGGACAACTGGATGTCAAGATAAGATAAATATATAAATCTCTGATAAACTAGAGACAAACATAAGGAGCGCTGGTTTAAAATTCAATTCATACATTTAATATCAATTTAAACACACATAGTATAGTAAAAACTCAATTGAGTATCTATATAAGCTGACGCTTCAATAAGCTCATAAAAGTGCACATAACTGTATTTAAAAGTTCAAAGATACATTCCAATCATGATCTACAGCAACAGAAATCAGCTGGTAATTGTCGGTCAAAGCTTAATTAGCAATCCAGGGTTCCTTTTATCTGCCTTTCAGTTGTAATTATGTCCTCCAAGTGCGCAGATGATTAGAGAGCATAGAATGGTTTTATGATAATTCAGATTAGAGCTCTATAGTAGAGATGAGCGGGTTCGGTTTCTCTGAATCCGAACCCGCCAGAACTTCATGTTTTTTTTCACGGGTCCGA